>NC_056417.1:1840681-2143712 GCF_905147365.1 Aricia agestis
CCAAAAATTAAAAAAAAATCAAGGGCTCCCGTACTAGTAGTGTGTTAATATTTCATAGGATATATTTGGATACATGGACTCCACGGTAACCACGTTTTCGTATCCGTTTGGATACCGTGGACTGTGAACGTGTTATTATTATGTTACTAGATGACGCCAGCAACTCCGTTGCGCCAAAATCGCGCGATAACCGTACATTTTTTCAGGATAATAAGTGATCTATGTCCTTTCCCGGGACCTAAAGTATCTCCATACCAAATTTCAGCAACATCGGTTTCATCGGTTTGGGCGTGAAGAGGTAACAGACAGACACACTTTCGAATTTAAGTTAAATATTATTGTATAGTATGGATGGATGCACAAAAACGATGATTATAGCACAGTGTATAATAATAATAATAATAATAGCTCCCACACCGGTTTCGGTGACGGTGGCCGATTTCATTTAAACCAGGCCAGCTACGCAGGAGTAATTTTATAATGCCCAAGTGTGTGCGCAGTACACAAGAGCACTCTCTATTCCTTTACTCTCATAACCCAGTGGGACGGAAGACCGACACGACCGGCGAGAGATCAGGCGCTGGAGCGACTTTTTACATGCCCATGGATCATCTTACTTGTCAGACAATCAGGTGATCAGCCTGCATTGTCCTAACCAAACTTGGAAATAACATGTTTACAACGCGCAGGCGTATAATATACACTGTATAAAAGCTTATAGTAAAAGTGTAGCCAATATTAAATTAAGCCACTTCTGTCCATACCAACCCTCGCCCGTATTGGTTCAGTATTGATCAGCTTACGGTTTCACGTGTCGTTTCCCTGACTCCGTTATCGAGATGAAGAAATGCGCTTGCCGAGATCGGAAAATAGCTAATCATTGGCGTTCGCAATGTGGAAATCAATAGTGCGTTATAAACTACTGGGCCAATTCAGACCGCAAGGCGACGCGTTAATGCATTTCTAAAGTATAGAATTGACAGATTTGCATAACGTCTCACCCAGTTGAAGTCTGTCTAATCGCGTTACGGTCTGAATTGAGCCTTATAGAGACGATCTCCGTAACAGCGGTTGAGCGCGTAAATGGTAGCGTGGGGTTTGCGCATTTTAAGGCTGCGTTTCCACTGAAGCGGAGCGGAGCTTAGCTTGACCAATCGTGCTATTCCAGCGCAATAACAGCGAAGCGGAGCGAAAATTTTGAGCATGGTGATTGGTCAATTCGGCACCGCTAAGCTCCGCTCCGCTTCAGTGGAAACACAGCCTATGGTTTCACTTAAAAAACTTTCCATCAGAACTGATGGAAACTTTTTTATAAAAAACGTCAAAACTGTTACTGATTGGTCTTATAATTGGTCAAAATTACAAGAGTTTGGATGGGAGGTGTTAACGCATCTGCCGTATGGACTAAGGTGAAAATCTGAAGATTTTCACTGTTTTCGGTCTCTGCAGAATTCCTTATGCAGTATCAGGCTAACATCAAATGCGGGCTGCAAAAACCACTTGTCAAAGTTTTTTGATTAGAAGCTCCAAATTTTTTAGCAATGGGATCACGTGAACGGCAAACTACAAGATGGCAAAAAGTTATTCAACAAAATGGCACCTATTTACTTTAGTCAAAATATGTAAATAAATATTGAAAAAAAATTAAAACAATTTTATGTAAGTTTGAAGTAATTTTAATACATATACATTCGAAAACCACAACACTTCTTCTAGAACGGTCAGGCAAAAATGTACCTTTCGGATTTTGTAAATTTGAATCCAATTATAACCTCTGTACCCTTCTCAAGCGCTGTCGATACAGCGGCATGATATTATCACTTTCAACCAATTTGCAAGCTTAAGGTTCAGTCACACTCATGGTTTATAGCAGTGGCACTCAACCATTTTTATAAGGGCCACACAACGTTAATTTAAACCTGCAAAATATATTTCATAAACGTAACTTAATTCCTAACCCGACTCTAAAAATGTGTTAGTATTTTACCAAAACTTGGCCAGCAGAACTTTGCATTTGCAACAAATATTCAAAGTTTATTAGTAAAAAAATTATCTGACGATTTCGTAAAATCTAAAGGAATTCAGAATAAATTTTGAAACGGGCGATGGTCTTACTAATATACTTTACAATTATTTGCTCGGGTTCGTGATATTAAATATAAGATGTCTAATCTTACTTAGCGAAAGCATTATGGCTGTGGTGAGGTTTTTGAAGTAGGGTGTCCATCAGTTTTAGAAAATAGTTTTTATGTTACTTTTGTAACCTCATGGCCTCATATTATAATTGTGCTATGATGGACAACAATTGCTGCAACTGTCTACAATATATCAAAATCTACAGTATGCATTATCGATTCGGTCATGAGCAATAAAAGACAATGGCCCACGAAGGGCAAATAGAGGTACTATTTGCCCTTCGTGGGCCAACGAGGAGAGGCTGCTTAGTACATTTCTAAAACAGGAGACAAAGGTGTGCAGAATTTTTAAATGGTAACATGGTTTTCTAAGTTATTACTAACATAATTTGTCAGTGCGTTAAGACGCTCATTTAAGGTACATTTGAACATATTATATCCAATCCAGCGCTGAATTATTACTGGAATTATGTATGTCAGTGCAATCCAGTGCCCGTTAACATTATTCCAGAAGCAAGTAGAGCTGTATTGGATTACTGGATTGAATTGAAATGTTCGCAAAAAAAATTATGTGATTTGAAATTATACTTTGCTTAGTGAGGGATACTTGTGATATGTCTACTTGATTTTGTATTTCACGTCGTCATAATATATCTAGCCTAAAACTCCAGGAACTGTCCTAACAAAACCTCTATCGTGTTCACCCCAATCCCAGGAGGAGAATTAAGAGTGTAGAGAGTAAAGGAGGGGCCTTAAATATTTATTATGTGCTCACACGACCATCAGCGGTAACTACCTCTGCGTCTGCCGCACACTGAGGGACAAAAGTGACGGTTTTTTATACGACTTAGGTAATTTTGCTAGGGTATACCTTTGGTTTTTCGATTTTTTCACTGATAAAAGCTGCAGATTTTAGAAAAAGGACATAATATTATGTTAATGGAGCGTGGCACGCGTAATCAAATAGTTCGCAATTGTGTATAAAAGTCGCGTGCGAAATTACTAAACGGCAACGACTATTTGAGCCCCCGCAGACTGCAGAGAGCCATGCTTCAGCACGAATGGGCCGGCTCGACCGGAGAAATACCGGCGTGAAACAGCGCTTGCGCTGTGTTTTGCCGAGTGAGTGAGTTTACCGGAGGCCCAATCCCCTTCCCTACCCTCCTCTATTCCCTTCCCTTCCCATCCCTACCCTTCCCTATTACCCTATTCCCTCTTAAAAGGCCGGCAACGCACCTGCAGCTCTTCTGATGCTGCGAGTGTCCATGGGCGACGGAAGTTGCTTTCCATCAGGTGACCCGTTTGCTCGTTTGCCCCCTTTTTTCATAAAAAAAATACTTTTAATACATAGTAAAAGACTTTTAATACATAATAATTTAGTTTGGCTCTTGGTCAATAATCTGTATGGAAATGCGCATATTACAAGGATAGCGAACGAGTCGGCCGATACTTAAGTTTGATGGTCTATACGATTGCCTTCAAACTTAACCATCGGCAAACTGTCGGCCGATGCGTAATCAGTACAACGTTTCCACGCGCGCACATGACGCCTATTGTTTGGTCGGCCAACTCGGCAGAAATCCGAATCGTGTAAAAAATTCTATCCAAAAAATCTGTCGCTGTGAATGAAACCGTGCAAGAGCGATCGGGCGACTGTTGTCTAGTCTGCGCACTTACCACCAATCCAAATGTTTAGTAGGCGTAGTGTGCGCGCTAATAGCACAACCCGACTAAACTATCGGCCAATAGAAAGCCTGCAGTCTGCGGGGGCTCAGATTAGTACTGTGACGACCTCTTCGACCCGTGACCCCCGGCTTGAGTTACTAACAGCCCACCAACTGAGCTACAGTTGGTGGGCTGTTAGTAACTCAAGCCGGGTCGAATCCCGCCGACGACGGAACAAAAAGTTTTCAAAGTTCCTGAGTCATGTATGTGTATTAAATAAGTGTATCATATAATAAAAATCTTAAATATATGTATAGTACAAAAGTATTAAACATATTTCCGTTGTCTGGTACCCGTAACACAAGTCCTTCAGGTACCTTACCACGGGGCCAGACTGCCGTGGTGTGAAGCCTCCATAGAAAAAAAAAGTACTAGTCTAAAATATAAGTAGTAGTTTAAGCCCGGCCGCACATTGTCCGAATTCTGATCAGAAACAGTTGAATTTCGCCGGACCGCCACCCCGCACACTATCCGAAATATCCTTCCGGCGAGTTCGAGCTCACTCGGCTGCGACAGCGCGGACGTTCAACTGTTTCTGATCAGAAATTTCGGACAATGTGCGGCCGGGCTTAAAAGTCGAACGAGGGTATGATTAGATAAGGGTCAGTGCAATATTATGTATGTATGCAAATTGAAACAGGCAGCCCAACACCGCATGTAGTATGTTTATTAATTCAATGTAAATCCACTTGTGTGGTTAATAAAGTACAGATCATTGAGCCAAGTTTTCGCTTCGTTATAGAATCGATGATCTAAGTGTATGGAATTGACAAATTAAGCCTTCGTTAATATGACGTTGATGCTCGATTCGTCTTATGTCAATTGCATAAATTTTGATCGGCTATTCTATAAAGTAGCGATAAAGAAAAGATCTTGGCTTACCCCCCAGGTATAGCTCGTATAAAAATGCATCGCAATTTTATACAATATTAACCGGTTCTATCGTATTTTTCAGTTCTAAAACGTATAAAATAACTCCAGTCTCTACCAGTTTGAGTGGAACTTAAAAACGAACACAATTAAAATGGAACTTGGTAATTTGAGCTCGATAACTCATCGTGTTCGCTCTGTAATTGTAACACGTCGAAACAAAATGGCGGCGGCTAATTGGAATTTCAGACAAATCGTCATGTTTTATTGGAAATTACCTTTGTGAAACTGAATAGTCTGTCGACAATTTTTGCCGAGATAATTAATGAGTTAGACTTGAAATATGGGTGATTTACGTAACCTATTTCTTTCTAACTGTACGGACTGCACCTAAGGGTCCTATGACCGACTTTTTGGCCGTGTTCAAACCAAACTGACTGTCAGCCGCCGAATGTGAGCGAACGTTACGCAGTTCGTTGTATTTCCATACATATTCACTTTTTCGTTCGCACCTAACCGACAATACGCCATTACGCTAGGCGTAGGCGCGGACATTCGACGATACCGTTTATTTCCACGTTCACACTGGGGCTCACAGACTCACACATTCGGCAGCTCACTGTCGGTTTGGTTTGAACACGGCCTTTGTTGGACCGAAAAAAATCGGGCACGATTGGAGAAGTTGGAATGTCATTATATATCTTTGCGACTCGCTTAGCAACGTATGCGTTGCGCTATTGCAATAAGTATACTCGTAATATATATATAATATCTATTGGACGCTTCACACCACAGTAAGTTCTCTTTTTCTCCTAGAATAAAATTAGTCTTAGATTATTATTATTATTAGATGTGAGCGGGTACTTTAAAGTCTAAACCCTGGTTGGATCAAGAATATGTTGCCTATGCATAGGCGTAACCAGATTATGCCAAACATAATTAGAACTTTTAATCTTCTAATAAGCCATTTTATACGTACGTCTTTTCTACGTCTATGTCTGACATTTTCAACAGAAATAGGAAGCAAAAATGGCAACGCTTGTACTACATATTACTTTAAAGAGGTTTTCATTTGAATCATTACCCAGTTGGCACAACATTATGTAACGAACTGAGCAGCGTTATTACACCACGTTACCTAGTTATAACAAGTTACACGTTCCAATTTTAATAATTGAGGTGTAATACAGAATGGAAATAAAAACGTAAAAAACATAAAAAGCCTACGTTTTATTTGCCGGCCGGAGCGCTTTCATAGAATTCGAATACATCCCACGAAAAGGAAATTTTAATTAAAATAAATAGCAGATGTTAATAAGATTTACAAGCAGCTACTTTTTTCAAAGAAATGAATATAAAGAGGTCGTTTAAACGTTTACGGCGCCTTTTTAAATCTGTCCACTCTTTTCATAGACAATTTGAAAAAACAAAATGGCGGACGCGCACACGAAAATTCTTATTAAAAAAGGCAATATCTGTCTTCGAACGGCATTGTCGGACCTATAAAGACTTAGTGGATTGAATGCCCGCTCTAAATTCCTCCCTTTGTGCTCCGAGAAAGAATTTTAAATTTCTATAAATACAAAAGTAAGGATGTATGTCACTGCGCCTCCGCGCTTTATTCGAGGCACAAAAGATATTTTGACGTACATAAATAAAGCAGGGAATATCTAATACCAGGTGTATTACGGAATTTTACATTGTGTAGTTGTAATTTATTAGGTGCAACATGAATGTAGCGCTTTGTTAACGAGTTTATTGTAATCCTAAGCATTTTTCATGTCATCGACAATTTGTTACATTTATTGAACTTTTTATTCAGAAAGATTCGTTTTTCAAAGGAGGCTACGTAGCGTTAAAAGATTTATTGTATAATGTATTCTTCGTTATTTTAACAACAATACAGCCAACAAAAAAATAAACTCTGTAAAAATATTTGGTTACACTTGTTGGTCCATCGTTAGAAGCAGCTTATGCGGGCCTCCAGACTAGCAATTTTATTGCGACTTAATATCACGTATTGCATAATATTATTATTGACTGTCTAGGGTTGATATTAAACATCGCGCGCCCTCAATCTATAGTTTGTGCGTTCTAAGATGATATGGGTGACAGTTTTCATGTTCCTTGCTACGGGTTTTTTTCCCAGAAAACAAAAAAATCAAAATGTAATAAATTATATTCCATCTACAAAAACAAATGTTTCCTATAATTGTAAATGAATAAAAATGAAAAGATGCTAAATGCTAACTTATTAATAAAAATTATAAATATTAACTGTGAAATAGGAGTATAAAATTATTGTTACGAAAACATTTGAAAAATGTCATATGCATGAAACGGAACTTATGTCAATAGAGATTGAATATTGACTCGAAATCAAATCGATAAAAAAGGGCGGCCATCTTAAATCGCCAGCACCACTGAAATGTCAGTACGAAATCGATAATTTCGATTGCAATTCCTTTACGATGTGATTCGATATTTTAAACTATCGATTAATTTTTGTTAGGTAACTTCCCTACTATTATCAATTTTAATGTGTCACGCATATCATCATAAAACGCACAAACTATAATTGTCAAATAAACAGTTAAATAAAAATGAAGCGTAATATTGACAATACAATAATTATTGATCGTCTAGGGGCCGGCTAAGAAATAAAGATATTCGCAAGCAAACGTCATATACGTTCTACGAAAACCTGAATTTAAATAATACTTACCGCAAAAAAAATCAAAAATCGAACATCAAAATGGCCGCGCCAGATGTCAGATTAAAAACGTTCAGAAAATATTTGTTTAATTTTATCGTTTCATTTCCCTTGCATTTAAATTTGTATCGGTTGCACGTCAACGTGACAGAGTCGAGAATTCACAGTGTTCGTTGAGGTTTATTCAAAAAAGGAATGTTATTTTTTTAACATGACGGATGGCGAATTTATCGATCTAACGCTACAAATAATAAAAACATCTAACGAGATAAAAATTAAGAATCTATATATTAATACGTGAGCCAAAAACTTTGTATCCCTTTTGACGAAAAATGGGGAAACGTAAGTGAATGAAATTTTGCACAGTTATAGTTTATATGGTGAAGGAGTGCATCGAGCTAACATTATTTTGAAATTATGCTTTTATTCACGGACGTAAACGTGCTTTTATTATACATTTTTTAACAAATAAAACATTACACACACTACAACACACACACATAGGAAATATGACAGATTTTTGAGTGACAAGCCTATACATACGAATTAAACTCTTTTATTTAAGGTTGAGGTCTGTTGACTACGAGGGCTGCTATTTATGTATCCGGAACTGGCCACTTACAAGAACAATATTTAAAAAGTAATTACAACATTTGAAAATAGAACTCTTTGGTTGAAGAATACATTTTGTTTCATGTGAGTGTCAATTATTTTTCCATTGTGGCGTCATTTTGAAAATTGCGTGTCTTCATTTGCCATGGATTTAACGCGTGAACATTTTCGTGCAATGACTTACTACGATTTTCGGCGTGGGCTAAATCAACAACAGTGCTTTATTCAACTCACCGCAACTTTTGGAGATGAAGCACCATCAAAAACCACTGTTTATCACTGGTACAGTGAGTTTAATCGTGGGCGGTCTATGCTCACGGATGAAAATAAAGAAGGTCGCCCAAAAACAGCTGTTGTCCCACAAAATATAGATGCTGTGTGGGAACTAATAATGCGTGATCGTCATGTTACATATCGCGAGATAGAGGCGTCCTTAGGCATAAGTATGACGAGCATACATAAGATATTACACGAACATTTGGCTGTAAAAAAAATATGTTCGCGTTGGATTCCGCACAACTTGACAATCGATCAAAAACGGGCTCGTGTCGATTGGTGCAAAAAAATGATAAAAAAATACAACCGTGGTACGTCAAAAGCCGTTTATAATATCTACACAGGTGATGAATCTTGGATCTATGCATATGACCCCGAAACTAAACAACAGTCAACGGTGTGGGTGTTCCAAGATGAGCCGAAACCAACAAAAGTTACTCGTGCAAAAAGTACTTTGAAGCAAATGGTCGCCTGTTTTTTTGGAATTAATGGACATGTGGCTACAGTGCTATTAGAGAATCGTAAAACGGTTAATTCTGAATGGTATACGACTATTTGTTTACCAGAAGTCTTTGAAGAAATAAGAAAGGACAACCGACAACGCACAATCATATAACATCACGACAATGCTAGCTGTCAGCCTGTCACACCTCAGCTGAAAAAACTCAGTTTTTGGAGGGTTAAAAGATCGAATTGACTGGTCATCCGCCGTACAGCCCTGATTTGGCACCTAACGATTTCTTTTTATTTCCATACGCGAAGAACAAATTACGTGGTCAACGTTTTTCGAGCCGCGAAGAGGCTGTTGATGCGTTCAAAATGCACGTTTTGGAGATACCTCAATCAGAATGGAAAAAGTGCTATGAAAATTGGTTCCAGCGTATGCAAAAGTGTGTCGATCATCGCGGCGAATATTTTGAAAAGCAATAAAACCATATTAAATGATATATGTTTGTTTCTTTTTTTAATTCCGGATACATAAATAGCAGCCCTCGTACAAGGTGACAAATTGAAAATGGATTATAGTTTTTTTTATTTAATCTTAGATACTGTTAGACAATGCTTACACGGCCAGTCTGAGATCAGCTGAGTCCCAGAGACAATATTTAAAAAAAATATGATTAAGTCAATATTTTTTTTTTACAAAATATAGGTAGTAGTCCTAATGTCGTTGAAACTAAGGTCGAATTTCGACCATTGGGCGATCTCTAGTGATTTTTAAATGACGGTAACTTTAACACGGTATCTATCGGAGGATTTGAAATTTTCCACAAAATAATGTCTTTTAGATGAATTATAAAATCTTAAAATTGTAATTTGTTATATTTAAAAGATGGTGAACATTATTTTTTCTACTACCTTAAAAGCAATTTTAAGTTACTATTATAAAAGAGATTGTAAAGTATACTCAATGACGACCTCTGTGGCTCAATTGGTTGAGGCTGCTCAAGCCGGGGGGGTCGCGGTTTCGAATTCCGCCGAGGGAACAAAAAGTTTTCAATGTTCCCGGGTCTGGATATTGTGTATTAAATATGTGTAAGATATAATAAAAATCTTAAATAGTATATATTGTACAGTATAGTAAAATTTTCATGAAGAATAAATTTTTGCAAAATATATTCTCTGAAAGTCTACATGATGCCTACCACCGGTTCGGGAACAGAAATTGACAATAATGTTCCGTCATAAAATATTCACTAGAAATAACATTTTTTGTTATCAGTTATCACAAATAAAATCAAACTAATTTCAGAAGAGATAAAATTTTAGAAACTCTAGAGTCTAGAATAATTAAACTTTGAATTCTTCTCCTCCCACTTGTTTTATGAATGTGACTTTCTCAGTCACTTTCTCTTAATTAAATTTTTTTATTTATTTATTTAATTCAGGCATCTTGGCCCAAATTATAAATACCTTATAGACTAACATACATACAATTATACTAAAAACTAACACTAACACTAAAACACTAAACACGTATTGTCTGCGACGTGGGGCGCGACGTGTTCGGAAGTCGTCCTCGGAACCTCCTGTAGACGACTCCAATCGGCCAGAACTCCTTCTTCTCGAAGGTCGGTAGATGGTGCGTCGGAACTCTCACCACAAAGGAGCTAAAATTGACTTTGTGGCGGGACTCCAAGCGCTCGACCCTCAAGACGAAGTGCGTCTTGCTCCTGATGTAGTCCACGACCTGCTCGACCGTCGTGGACCAGTGCAGCCTGGACACGTACAGCGGCGTTCCGGGAGTCTCACGCCGCAACAGCTGCTCGGGTCCTTCGGGTGCGGTGCCGCGATGGTTGCGGACGACGGGTTTCTTCTTGTTCCTCTCCACTCTTATAAACCCGTCATCATCGCACTTTCGATCCTTTTTGGAGGGAGGACACTCCTTTGCAGGGGCCTCCGTTTTCCCTTTGTTTTTTTGCTGAGCCATTTGTTTTTTTGCTGAGCCAATCACAGTCAATCTTATTCGTAATATTCGCGCCTCGTTTTTGAATGAAGATCACTAACCGCCATACTCAGAAACATTTAATTATGATTAATCTGCAATGGGCATTGTCCAAAAAAAATCACATGTACTTTTTATATTTTTTTTCGTTAAAATAGGGTATTTTAAGAATATGAATTAAATTCATTGGCTAGTTTTTTCTCAATAAATTTTTAAAGTTTCGCTCTGACGTCATCATCGGCGGCCAATAATTGACCTCTGCAGTATGTTTTTTCCTTTCAATCTTATTTATAATGGCTGGTTCGTCAAATGCAAGTTCTCATTATGTGAAAGCTGATACGAGAAGCTTACCAAAAGTTCGAAACGTAATGTTAGACGAATTTATTGATAATTTAACGCCATTGAAGGTCAAACAAAGGTTAAACATATTTGTTAAAAAATATAAGTAACTAATGGGTATTTTTTTCGTTTATATACAGAAAAACGATCACTGATCTTATTCCTCGAAATGTTTTTGTAATGAGCAAAATTTAAAAAAAATGGACAATCCACATTGAATGAAGAGTTTGACAAATAGTGTATGCATGGGGCTTATGTAAAAATTTTTAATTAATGTTCCACTCTGAGTGCGGCAGTAACACAACTATAAAAAAAGTTATTCGAACTTGTCTTCGCCCAGTGCAAAGGTAAGTTCAAGCAACATTTTTTTTACCTACCAATCGATTTTAGGTACTAACATAGAAAGAAAAGACATAAAAAATAAAATTTAATTAATTACTTTAAAAAATATTTTATCTTTGCTGTAGTCGCAAAATTACAAAAGTAGGTTCGTACCCAAAATATGTTTTTCCCTACTTAATTTTTACGAAAAAAATATACTGAGAGATCTCATGTAATGACACAGTGTAACGAACCACGACAGTCGACAACGTTTTCTGTTCATTCCGGGACGGCGAACTACGAATTTTGGATATTCTATAATTTTTAATTACTTTCTGTTATTATGAACAGAATGTACAAGGAGATATGAGTAAAACTTTTATGTATAAAGTTCTAGTGTATTCGTTTATATCATGAAAAGTTTTATTAAGTAAGATTAAAGAATATATCAGAATCAAATAATATATCAAAATAATAATATCAGTCAATAAAAATTTGTTATATATTTATAAATGAAAATGAATTTAAAATTTTGTTACTATTGGTAAAACTCAAGAACGTCTATACTGATTTGCCTAATTTGAGTCTTGAAATATTGATGGAAGACCAGGGAAGGTTTATTAGGAGTGATACAAAGTTTACAGTATGCAAGTCTAACTATAATAATAATTATAACATTTTCTAAGCTTACAGCGACTAACGCATCTTAAGTACAAACTTTAAAGAGGATGAAAGTTGGTTTCCCAATATGGAAGATCTCGTCAAACTTTTAACCTTATCTACTTCCGTACAAAGTTTCACCAAGTTGACTGATAAAGTCAGGCACATAATGCAAAGTTTTGTTCGCTTGTGATCATTAATGTTATGACAACTGATATGAGCTAAAAATGACAGCTGATTACGGTGATAAGGGGTTAATCTTATAAACAACGTCTTTTGTAACCGCAACTTTATTTAGAAAGCGCGTATTTATTTTGATGTTTTGTCTTAAGTGGATCGACCTGATCAACAGTATTATAATAGGGAAGATGCGATATTTTTATTTTTGTGTTTATTTTAAAGAACTCTATATAATAGCACCCACACCGGTTTCGGTGACGGTGGCCGGTTTCATTTTAACCAGGCCAGCTACGCAGGAGTAATTTATAGTGCCCAAGTGTGTGCGCAGTACACAAGAGCACTCTCTGTTCCTTTACTCTCATAAGCCAGTGGGACGGACGACCGACACGACTGGCGAGAGATCAGGCGCAGGACCGACTTTTTACATGCCCATCCGACGTACTGTAACTACGCATTGTCCTAACCAAACTTGGAAATAACATGTTTCCAACGCGGAATCGAACCCACGACCTCCGAGTCAAGAGCCGCGCTCTATATAGAGTAGACCACAAGTGTATTAAAAAAAATTAAAACACTGTAATTTACTGCAAAAAATGCGGTTTAAAATTGTGTTTACTGACCTTAGTTCGAAATTGACTTTAAAAAATTCAAACGTCCAGTATGTAGTTAATGAAATTGTCGATCTATTGGCGTGTGTCTCAAATAACCGTAATTTGTAGAATAGAATAAAATAGAAATCGTTTATTTGCTAAAATAAGGTACAATAATTACGATGTTAGTCAGGTAAACAGTTCTCTTATTTTGCCTTTGGATGGCGTGCAAATTTTACAAGTCACTTACAAGTTACAACTAAATACCTAATTAAGATCTATAATTATTCACTACAATTAATGCAATTTGTAAATACTAGGGAGATACTGAATACTGCTTGAATTTAAATAAATTGGTATTACTTTGAAAGCTGATTAATAACTATGTATGAAAGGAACGTTCACATACTGAAGATTATTGCTATATTTTTATTATAATTTTGTAGTTTTCAAATTACGAGTAAATGAGGCTTTAAAAACGGTAAATTACGGCATTTCCGTAGGTGGAGCGTCTTAAATTAAAATTTTTAAAATAAGACCCCATACATTATCTATAAAACTCTTCATTAAATTTAAGTTTAATCATCATTAAATGTCTCTGAACTACAGTTCGGCCGTAAGTATATACATGAATTACATTTTGCTACATCTGGTTTAGCACACTTTAGTACCAAAGCAAATTAATTGTTATATTTGCAAATGAATATTTTATGTTCATTCGATGAAAGCTGCTTTAGATAACAAACATGTTGCGCTGTACATCAATTCAAAGTTTAAATACTATTCATTTCGTGTGTATTTTCACCGGGTTTTAAAATCATTTGGCTATGTTTATATTTCATGGGTTCATTGCAAAAAATATTTTTCCACATTCGGAGATCCCGAATAAACATTTAATTAAAAAAACAACAGGTTGCACTTCAGGAGTACCAACCAAAGTTAAAAAGAAAAGGCAGAAGCTTTCTTCCTAAATTAAAAAAAAAATGGAAACTTAACTCCTACGAGTAATAAAAATTAAGGAAAAGTAACTCTATCAAAAAACATGCTCTACAATACTTGTCAAAAATATGTACCTTAGACATGACCAAAATCTAAGGTCAAATTGAAAAATCTCAAAATCTTGCCAAATATGAAATAATAAAAGAAAATTTCTAGCTATTCCCTAACCACCACTGCGTCCGACCTTAGACAACTGTAAACCCAGAACCGTCCGAGGGCGCAAATAAAAAAAATTATTAATGTAGTGACTAGTGAGTGACCGCCTCCCAAAATTTCAGGCTGCGGCCGCGCCTGGCCACTACACTACATTGCGGCCTGGCCCTACGGCCAGACCGGCCATATAGCCCTCTTTACATCGGAAATTTTCACGATGCGTTCTGCGGCGTCGAGATTTATACGATGCGACGCCGCAACGCTGTGTTGTCGCCTGGCCCTTATTTTAGTATTCGTAGCCGCTAAAGGAGTTTTTACTTTAAAAAACGCCACGTCCATTGCCCCTACTCCTTGTTCTCGAGTGTCGAGTTTTTCTCGCAGACGCCGTGGTTAAGCAGCCGTGTAAAGTCCTCCTTTTTATTGAATTTCCTCGGCTGCTCACAACATCACAACACTGAAGAGCATTCCACTTTGCATATTTTCAACAGGATTGTGGCTTCGCTAAGTGGTGTTAAGAAAATAATATGAAACATATACGTGCGAAATTTTTATACAGTTTTTGAAAGTATTTTTATAACTTTTTTTTGAAGTGAAAAGAATTTAAGCGGCATTGTGGTCTTTCTTTAAGGATAAACAATGTTAGACTCGCATCAGTTGAGCGGATCGCCAAAGTAGAAAAAGAGAGAAAGTATAAGTTATAAGTATATAAAATTCTCGTGTCACAATGTTAGATAGCGTACTCCTCCGAAACGGCTTTACTGATTTTTACCAAATTTTATACGCATATTCAGTAGGTCTGAGAATCGGGTACTGGGTACTTTTTATATTGATAAGTGCATTTGTTGAATAAGTAATAGAAAATTATTACAACTCGAGACTGACGGCGACCATTGTTTGTGCGACGGGATAGCGATGGACGTTGCCATGGTGACATACTTATTTAGTCACTTCAATAAAATAATACGGGTGAAATACTTTATATGGCAAAGAAACGTTTGCCGGGACAGCTAGTTTTATGTACTATCAGGGAAGTTGATTCCTATGCAAATCGGGGACCTAAATAGTTTGGTTGCGTTACGTCAAATCCAGCTGACAGAATTGACATATTTGACCAAATAACGTTGGTCTAGTATAGCATAGGAATCAACTTCCTCGATGGTACATGTATCATTTGCTGTGCGTTAGTCACATAGGAAAAATAGATACTGCTAATGCTATTCTTTGTTTGTCTTCGGTTTCTACTTTCACATCATTTCGTTTTTATTTTTATATAATAACCTTCTATAATTCAATGATAAGTAGAAAGTAAGGATACATAAAAACATTTTCCGAACAAAATTCGATATGTATAAAATTGAAGAAGAAAATTGTAACAAGGGTGGGTGTTATATATGCGATGATAAACCTCTCTCTTTATTGTTTCAGTCGCGGGAGACCTGGGCCCACTATCAAATAAGCAACAATGTTAACAGGGGGTTACCAACGGCTCTCGAATCGAACTCGAACATAAATTATCTGAGGGCCATTGGTTGCCAACACTTTGCCAACGATTGCCAACGCTTGGGCTAGTATCATTATCATCTTGGGCTAGTATATCATCACTTGTATTGGCTCATTAAAGATCGACGTAAAGAATAATGAAAGATTAATAAAAGATTGAAAACATGTTAGTTAACGTAATAAAATTATAGTTTACTCTGTTCTTTCTGAAAAAATGTCCCACGTACACACTACAGACTTGCATATTGCTATGCTGCATATTTTTTCAAAGTTATAAAAGGCCTGATGGTATAACTATCTTTTTCTCATAGTCCAAACTATAGAATAATATAAAAAAATCGGCCAAGTGCGAGTCGGACTCGTGCACGAAGGGTTCCGTACCGTTATAGAGCAAAAATAGGCCAAAAATTGTGTTTTTGAATGGGAGCTTCCCTTACATCATTATTATATTTAAATATTATTATTAATTAATTAATGAAACTTATATTTAAGGCCTTTGTGAAAATTTCAAGTGCCTACCTGTTGCCATTATTGATATCGAGCAAAAAAGGCTAAAAAAATTATGTTTGTTGCATGGGAGCCCCCCTTAAATATTAATATTATTTTGTTTTTAGTATTTGTTGTTATAGCGGCAACAGATGTACACAATCTGTGTACTTTTTATATGGGTACTTTTTATATTGATAAGTGCATTTGTTGAATAAGTAATAGAAAATTATTACAACTCGAGACTGACGGCGACCATTGTTTGTGCGACGGGATAGCGATGGACGTTGCCATGGTGACATACTTATTTAGTCACTTCAATAAAATAATACGGGTGAAATACTTTATATGGCAAAGAAACGTTTGCCGGGACAGCTAGTTTTATGTACTATCAGGGAAGTTGATTCCTATGCAAATCGGGGACCTAAATAGTTTGGTTGCGTTACGTCAAATCCAGCTGACAGAATTGACATATTTGACCAAATAACGTTGGTCTAGTATAGCATAGGAATCAACTTCCTCGATGGTACATGTATCATTTGCTGTGCGTTAGTCACATAGGAAAAATAGATACTGCTAATGCTATTCTTTGTTTGTCTTCGGTTTCTACTTTCACATCATTTCGTTTTTATTTTTATATAATAACCTTCTATAATTCAATGATAAGTAGAAAGTAAGGATACATAAAAACATTTTCCGAACAAAATTCGATATGTATAAAATTGAAGAAGAAAATTGTAACAAGGGTGGGTGTTATATATGCGATGATAAACCTCTCTCTTTATTGTTTCAGTCGCGGGAGACCTGGGCCCACTATCAAATAAGCAACAATGTTAACAGGGGGTTACCAACGGCTCTCGAATCGAACTCGAACATAAATTATCTGAGGGCCATTGGTTGCCAACACTTTGCCAACGATTGCCAACGCTTGGGCTAGTATCATTATCATCTTGGGCTAGTATATCATCACTTGTATTGGCTCATTAAAGATCGACGTAAAGAATAATGAAAGATTAATAAAAGATTGAAAACATGTTAGTTAACGTAATAAAATTATAGTTTACTCTGTTCTTTCTGAAAAAATGTCCCACGTACACACTACAGACTTGCATATTGCTATGCTGCATATTTTTTCAAAGTTATAAAAGGCCTGATGGTATAACTATCTTTTTCTCATAGTCCAAACTATAGAATAATATAAAAAAATCGGCCAAGTGCGAGTCGGACTCGTGCACGAAGGGTTCCGTACCGTTATAGAGCAAAAATAGGCCAAAAATTGTGTTTTTGAATGGGAGCTTCCCTTACATCATTATTATATTTAAATATTATTATTAATTAATTAATGAAACTTATATTTAAGGCCTTTGTGAAAATTTCAAGTGCCTACCTGTTGCCATTATTGATATCGAGCAAAAAAGGCTAAAAAAATTATGTTTGTTGCATGGGAGCCCCCCTTAAATATTAATATTATTTTGTTTTTAGTATTTGTTGTTATAGCGGCAACAGATGTACACAATCTGTGAAAATTTCAGAAGTCTAGCTATAGCGGTTCTTGAGATACAGCCTGGCGACAGACAGATAGACAGACGGACAGACAACGAAGTCTTATTAATAGGGTGTCGTTTTTACCCTTTGGGTACGGAACCCTAAAAACTAAAAGTAATCAAATATGGGAATAACAATTTAGTGAGCCAGGAAATGCCAGTCGTTAAAAACTCATGCTATCGAAAGCTCGTAGTAATCGAGTTATTTCAAGCTGTCTCTGGGGTAAACTATAATCGGATTTGTCTATTATACCCAGCCCGGGCAATCCCGGGACAATTTCGGGGAACCCCAGGCAATTCCGGGACAATCCCGGAGTGCGGGCCGGGATTTATATGGCATTCGTGGTGTCACATGATTGGTGGTTTTTTTCTAGAAATTGGGAGAAGCAAAAGCGTTGTCCATGGACATCCGCAACAGGAGAAGACGCCATAATTATAGTTTGTCAAAAAAGTGAAGAAATTAAAAAGTGGCAACATCGTATATATATCATAAACCTACGACAGTTTAAATTAAGTCTATGATATATATCGACAGTATATATTAAGTCTATGATATATATAGTGTCATCCTTTTCAAATCAATCTAAGAAAAAATGGATGACACTACGATGTTGCCAATTTTTAATTTCTTCACTTTTTTGACAGAATATATATTAAGTATATCAAAATTCAAACGACTGATTAGAGTACTCAGCCCATAGCCATGAAGTTTTATTTATCGCTTCTTTATAGAATCGCCGATCAAAATGTATTAAATTGACATGAAATGAGTCGAACGTCTACTTCATATTATCGAACGCTTTCGTCACTTCCATACATTTTGATTGCCGATTCTATAAAGGTGATAATGAAATTGGTAACTCTGATCAAACGATGGAATAAGAAAATCCTCCTACAAGAAAATCAGCACTTATCTTTCAAAATACATAATTCTCATGATTTCAAAGCAGATTTTAGTTTTATCAATCTTTAAAGAAACTTCTTTCGCCATAAATTCCATTAGAGGGGATCATAGTAAAAGCATTAGTTTTACAACAAAGCTTGTTAGAACTCCAACAATAGTTTTTCTAGATGGCAACACCGGTTTTTCCCGACAGTGCATTACTCTTGCCACAGCTTGTGAGGAGTTAAACTTGCTTTACAAAATTGATCTGTATGTTAACCAACATAAAGGTTATGACAGAGGTCAATTAATCTTGAACGGGCCGGATTGAGCTATTTGCAAAGTTTTTATGTGAAGTAGAAGTAATCTATATATTTATAAAAAGCTAGTGAAAAATTTGGAGCCCTTTTGACGAAAAATGCGGAAACGTAGGTGATTGAAATTTTGCACAGTTATAGCTTATATGGTGAAGGAGTACATCGAGCTAATATTGTTTTGGAATTATGCTTTTATCATACATTTTTTAACAAATAAAACATTACACACACTACAACACACACACTAGGAGATTCTGATTGACAAGCCTATAGACATGAATTGTATTCTTTTATTTATGGTTGTAGTCTTTTGTTAAATTGAAAATAGAAAAAAAGGCGGGAAGCTGTTAAAGAGGAAAGGCGTGCTTTTGAGAAATTTTTTTATAAAATCTAAATTCGAGAGTAAATTTTATAATAATTTTGCAAATATTAGTTTCTGTTGCGTACATAAGTGTGTAGTGTTGTATTAACACCTTGTAATGCCGAAAAAAAAGCGGAAGAGGGACGATCCCGTCCCTTCAGGTTCAAGCCAGCAGTCGCAGGAAATGTTGGAATCTGCGGACTCTGACTCTGCAGAATCCATGGTCTCGGCGAGCTCAAATTTTAAGCCTAAGGAGGCAGAAAAGGAATCCAAAGATAAATATTCAGTATATAGAGTAAAAGGGTATACTCGTAAGTATGCTGAGGACTCCAAACAGACAGGTCTGATTGTTTTTCTTACCAATTTAGATGAATCAATTGTATTCAGCGACAAGGATCGTCTAGCTCTTTCCAAGGGCATAAGGGAACAAGAGGTGTCAGGTGTTATACATTTGCGCAGTATTAACAAATATAAGGTTGGTGTTACATTCGATTTGCCAAATAATGCAAACATGTTTTTACAAAATAGAAAACTGCTGGATCAATTATCTTTCAAAGCATCAATTCCCGCTAAGGACACGGAGGTCACTGGAGTTCTGACTTCTATCCCAATAGACATGTCCAATAAAGAAATATTTTCCTTGATCGGGAGTTCCAAGAATGTTGTGCAGGTTAGGCGTTTCATGCGACGTGTTCGAAGTGATAACGGTAGTTTTTCGTTTATGCCTACACAGGCAGTTGCTGTTACATTTGCTTCCACCATTTTGCCTGAGTACATCTATTTGGACTCTTGGCTGCATAAAGTGAATGTATATGTCCCGCCTGTCAAACAATGTCTCAAATGCATGCGGTTTGGTCATATCGCTAAATATTGTCGCAATTTAGAAGTATGTTCAATCATATCGCAATTTCTTTTAAATGTCCAATTAAAAAGGAAAAAGTAGAAGAAAATAAAATAAAAGCTAGGAATGCCACATATTCAGATTTATTTGATACTAATGCCTTTCCAGCCTTAACAGCACGAAATTTAGACACTCAAGTAAATAATCTCATGAAATCTGGTAGGTTTGTTAATAGTTTAGTTAACACAATTATTCAATTAGTTAATAATAAAGAGACACCTATCAATTTTGCATCCATAAAAGAAACGTTGAAAACGTCCTTTAACAATAAATTTTCCTTAACCTCTTAATGGATATCTCCAAACTGAAGACAGTACAATGGAATGCTCAAAGTTTAAATAGTAATAAGCATATATTCGTGGATTTTCTATATAATCACAATATACACATAGCAATTATTAGTGAAACATGGTTTAAACCTCAACAAAACTTTAAAATAAAACATTATAATATCTGAAGAAATGATTCTGGAAACACACATAATGGAGTTGCAATAATCATTCACAAAAGTATTGCCTATAACAAAGTCAATACTTATTTTGACAATTCATTACAATTAATCTGTGTAAAAATAAAAGTTGGTAACAAAGAAATTAGTATAGTAAGTTTTTATAGTCCTTTGAGATGTAATCCAGCATTTAAAAAGCGTAACTTTGATTTATTAATAAAATCTATTCCTGAACCTTTTATATTTGCCGGAGACTTTAATGCTCATCATACCTCTTGGGGTTGTGGCTCAGACTCAATACGTGGTCGTGACGTTTTGGATGTTATTGATGATAACAATTTAGTTCTACTTAATAACGGCCAAGCAACAACAGTTGGATCTTTAACTTGGCGTCCTAATGCCCTTGATTTAACCCTGGTTTCTTCTTCCTTAGCGCTTAATTGTGAATGGGATATACATGATAGTCCTCTTGGTACTAGCTATCATATTCCTGTAATCATAAGAGTAAATATTAGTAATTGTCATAATATTGAGGAATATAACTATTTTTGTAACACTCCACATTTGCCCATCTACCCTAACTATAGATTGGTGGATTGGCAAAGGTACAGTAGTTATGTTGATGAGTCATTGCTCGATTTCAAAATTGATAATTTAAGTCTTCTTGATTCATATCTTCAGTTTTGTACGATTTTGCGCTCAGCTGCTGCAAATTGTATCCCAAATTTTAATCAATCTAATGTCAACTTTGATACTGTTAGCCGTTCATGTAACAAAGTTATAACTAAAAAGTATTCGCTTCCTTGGTGGAACCAAAAGTGCACAGAAGCTGTATTAAACTTTAAAAAACCATATCTCAATTTTAAAGCTAATCCATCAGAAGAGAATTATTTGCAATTTAAAAGGCTACGTGCATGTAAAAAACTTATTTTAAAAACAGAAAGACAAAAAAGTTGGTTTTCTCTTTGTGAAACATTTAACAGATGTACGCCATTATCTACCATATGGAAATTTATGCGCAAGTATAATAGAACTTATCATTTTATTGCTGAGAGTGATGATAGGTGGGTGTTAGATTTTCTTCAGAAATATACACCTGACTTCGTCACAGATGACAGGAAAATTTACAATAATAACACCAATCCCAGCAATAATTTTCTTTTAAATCCTTTTTCTATGCAAGAATTGCTATCAGCCTTAACTTCCAGAAGAGATACTGCCTATGGTCTTGATGGCATGCCTTATATACTTTTCAAAAAACTTAGTACTACTGGTTTGGAAATATTTTTGCATTTATTGAATTTACTATGGGAAAATGATATAATACCTGATAATTGGAAAATGGACTGTCTTGTGCCTGTCTCAAAACCTGATAAGCCCAAAATGGACCCTGATTCTTACCGTCCTATAGCTCTCACTTCTTGTGTTGGGAAATTATTTGAACAATTGTTAAAACAACGTTTAGAGTTCTATATAGAAAAATAATATGGTATATTGCCATCAAATCAGTTTGGTTTTCGTAGGAATCGGTCTGCTAGGGAAAGTATTTGTCAATTACAGTTTGATATACATAATTCCTTGTCCAAGAATGAAAATTTGGTTGTATATAATTTGGCTGTATTTTTCGATATTGCGGGTGCTTTTAATAGTGTAAATATAGATGTTTTGTGTGATGAGTTGTCATTGATAGGTATCCCTGGAAAAATTATAAACTGGATTAAAAAAATTCTCAATAGCAGGGAAGTATTCATAAAATTTCAAAAACACCTCTATGGTCCTAGACTGTCGTCTGAAGGAGTTTGTCAAGGTGGTATTTGATAAAATACCACCTTGACAAACTCCTTCAGACGACAACAAAGGCGATAGCCTTTGTTGTTTATACTGTATATTCGCTGTTTGAATTTAATTTTGAGATCTCAGGTCAAAAACCTACAGTTTGCAGATGATTTAGTTGTCTATGCATCTGGGAAGAATACTTCTCAGGTTGTTGAAGCAATCAATGTTGCTTTAGTGAATTTTTATAATTATTTTTGTAGCCTTGATCTTCGTGTCAATCCTCTTAAATCTAAAGTGGTTATATTTGGTAAACAGAATCACAATATTCCTGATGTGATATATAACAATTGCATATTACCTATTTCACTTGAGGTGAAATTTTTGGGAGTTATCTTTACACATAATTTGACCTGGAATATTATATGTATATCACTTCAATAAAATAACATGGGGAAATACTTTATATGACAAAACAACATTTGCCGGGACAGCTAGTACTAATATGTAAATGCAGAAGTGTGTCTGCATACATTTACAGTGAGGCCCCTGAACCAGTTAGGATCAAAATCATTTCGTTTACATTATTTTTATTTCATTTCTTTTTTGACGATTCTTCTAGAGGCCCTTATCTACGTATGTATATGCCGAGTGTATATTCGGCAGAGCTTTATCTTAATGTTTTTATTAAATATATATTCTAAGATTTGAACATTATTCCTTCTAATCGAATGAGGTTTTCTATATAATAACTAGATGTTCAATGTGGAAAGAACCTCAGAATTCTGCGCGAAAAATAAAATTTCACTCAATAAATAGTATATAGCCTGCCCCGTTATCTATTCAGTAGATGTCTATGCCAAATCACATTAAAATCAGTCCAGTAGTTCGTGAAATAATCACGTTCCAACTCCCAACAAACTCTTCAGCTCCATAAAAAAGATATTACTCGTAGATAAAAACGTTACAAAAGATTTTTAGGGTTCCGTAGTCAACAAGGAACCCATAAGGGTTCCGGTCCGTCTGTCTGTCTGCGGTTTTTCTCAGTGACTACAGGCTGCCACAAAGCTGTAATTCGGCATGAGTGTAGATATTAAGCTGACAAAATGGTATAAAAATTCTTAAAAATATATTTTTATGGTACCTCAACACATCAAGCGGGGATGATTTTTTCGCGTCCACCCGACCATGTTAGGTGTCGTTGGATAGGTTTTTTAAAAATATTACGAGTATTCATAGATCATTTTCCGATTAGGGATCCCGTGGCCCAAACTGGCCAAGTGCGTGGCCCAATACACGCACTTGGCCAGTTTTTCACCTTTAGGCCAGCGCCGGAAAACGTGCGTTTGCCGTTGAATTTTACTTATAGTTGAAAGATAAAAGGTAACAAGTAGCAAAATATACCTTTGTAAAGTCAAAGGTTAAGCTATGATAAAACCTTTATTTCAAAGTCTGGCTTAGCGAGAAGCCGTTGTTGGCAGTACAAATATTTTGAGAGGTTCCCTTGGGTCGATCCTGTCAATATAGAATTATTAGCTCCTTCAGTATAAGGACACGTGTACATTACAATTTCTCCGTACAATCGTCAGAGAATCCATACTAATAATGTAAATGCGAAAGTTTATCTGTCCATCTTTTACCTCTTCACACTTATGCCGCCGAGCCGATTTTGGTTTAACCCATCAAGCCCCATAAGCTCACCGGTGAGTGAGACACAATAGAATAACAATAGATTTCCAAGAATCCACGATCGAAGGATTCATTAGGTATGGAGATACTTTAAGTCCCGGAACGGACATCGAATAATTTTTATTCCAAAAATTGGCTCTACGGAGTTGAGGGCACCTAGTTGATTTAAAGTATGATTTAAAGTATATTTATAATCATGGAACATCTTGAATCCAAAAAAAAGTAACCGTATAGTGTGATATCAGGATATCAGTGTTAAGTTCCATGTAAATAGGTTCAGTATTTAGGGGCCTATTATATTATAAACATAACAACGCCTCCGTTGTCCAGTGGCTAAGAGCGTGGCTCTTGACTCGGAGATCGTGGGTTCGATTCCCGCGTTGGAAACATAAACATAAAATTTACAAGTTTGGTTAGGACAATGCAGGCTGATCACCTGATTGTCTGACAAGTAAGGTGGCCCATGCGTCGGATGGGCATGTAAAAAGTCGGTCCAACGCCTGATCTCTCGCCAGTCGTGTCGATCTTCCGTAGCACTGGGTTATGAGAGTAAAGGAATAGAGAGTGCTCTTGTGTACTGCGCACACACTTGAGCACTATAAAATTACTCCTGCGTACCTGGCCTGGTTTCAATGAAACCGGCCACCGTCACCGAAACCGGTGTGGGGGGTACTGTTATATTATAAACATACATAATCGCTCATCTTTTCTTAGGCTGGCTACGGTGGCGCGGCGTCGTCCATCTTTGGGCACTCATTCAGTATTTGTTTTTGCGCAGCGAATAGGAAGACCTTTGGTTTGCACTCATAAAGGATGCAGTTTCGATCCCGGGTGGAGGCGTGTCCCAATGAGACATTTCTTGATCTTAAGCACATAATACGGACGCTCGTACGGTGAAGGAAAACATCGTGAGGAAACCTGCACATAGTTGGTCCCAGACGTATTGACCTACTCTTTCCAACTATGTTGCGAGACTGTCGTATGTGCTTGGGCAATACGGACATTTAAAATTATCTTCCAGGCACTACAGTATTTGAAGATTGGTTACTTCGCTCAGAAGATACTATATAAATCATCCACAACGGATGTAAGGGCCTAGTTTTTTGCCCAGAGGTCAATGCATTCAGCTTATGTCATAATGTGTGACCCGCTCAATCACATTTCATATCTCATAAAACTAACACACTTTATGAAGTTACATCTAAATATCAAAAGGGCATAGTGCAAAACAGAACAAAACAGTGTAAAACAGTACAAAACAGTGCAAAACGGTACAATAGTACAAATGAGGGATTACTGGAGTGCATAATATCCTGTAGCAAATGAATTGTAAAACATGTTTCGGTTAGAGAACGCTGACTATGAATATGAAAACGGATGCAACCCTACCTCTCTGAGTGTAGGGTGACTATGATGTAAAAATTTTAGGGGTTCCTTTTTTTGCGACGGCGACGCGATGGTTCTAGAATCTGGACGCGTAAATCTATGATTACTAATGCGAAAGTATATCTTTCTGTCTGTTCTATTCTTTATTCTGCTGTTCCACCTAAGTTAAAAAAGGTTTTTCGATATTTTTAGTTCTGGGAAATGGCATATCTGTTAGGGAGGTGTCAGCGTTAAATGAATGGCCGTAAGGATTGCGAGAATCATCTAGAATGTAGATTCTAGGACAATATTAATAAATTTGAGTGTTCAAATCAACTTTTTCAGTATTTCCATGAGCTAAAAATTAAAATTAGCTACATATTGAAATATATTTTGTGGTTCCTGGAAGTCCCGGGTAGGTTTATATTAGAAGGGGTATTACGAATTTCACCAAATCGTCTAGTCCAGAATAAAATTGATTTAATTGGGACTTAATCTTCCTTTACCTATAGGACTTTTTCCTCTAAAACTGAACAATCATTGTCACCCTACCCCGTGCAACGCCCTCTGCAGTGGGTTTGAATTATTAATACTAACTACTACCGATGTGATTCCCTTTGCTACCGTACATCATTGTTTTCAAAAATACCACTATGTTTACTAGCACTATCTTTGTCCTATTGTTATAAATACGACTGTAAAAGTGGGAACGGGTAAGAGAAATATAGTGCCGCATGAAAATTTACAGTTGGGAGTAAACCCATTATTTTTTGGAAAACTGCGCGTCTAGCGCATCAGAATGGGGCCGTAAGAAACGTCCGTATCAGCATTAATTGCTCAATTTTTATACCAATAAATAACACAAATCTTATATAATTTTGTAAATAAGTTAATACTTAAATATATTTTTTTAGCGCATCATAATTGATGCGCTAAAAAAATATATTAATATGATCATTTGATACATTCACTGAATGTTGATTTACATTACAAAATAAGTTGAAGGCTTGGCTTGAATGTGATCTGAAAACTTTTTACGATAGATATATTGCATAGCTTTGCAATATTTTACTTGGCTCCTTGAAATAAAATAAAATAAAAAATGTTTTATTTCTGAGTAGATTTTAAGAAAATACTTTCAGAATGTTAATATTAGCTACGGTGTCTACCACCGGTTCGGGAACTATCCCGGCGAGAAGAACCGGCGTAAGAAACTCGCACGGGGCCCACTTTTTTTACCAAAAAAAAGTGAGGTAAAAAAATTAATCTTTTAAAATAAAATGCTGTAACTTAAAATTATACAATGTTTTTTACATTGCTTTTTACATTTCATGTTTTTGGTAGGATTCTATCTGTTGTTAAAAGACTTGGAGGCGCCCCTCGTCGCCAGGGACTTTTCACCACCGCCACTTCAATTCAACAAAGTTCCGTAGAACTCGTTCTGCGGTTAAAACCTATGTGACCATGAAAATTATTACCTAAATAATCACACACAGTCTTGGGACCCATATATTCTTTCAGAAATGTAGCTTGTTTTTTATTTACACTTCACCGACAACTATAAATAAAAACCCAACAGATAACCCTGTACACAAACGATATAAGTACCCGCTATTATATTAATAAATAATTTTATAAAAATCTTAGTGTTTTATTTAAAGTACTAATTAAAAACGCAGGTTTTTGCTTGGAGGGCAGCAAATTGGGATTCTGTTCCCCCCTTTTTAAAACGTAGGACCGGGCCTGTTATGATGCACTCTCAGTTTGAACGGTGCGTAAGATACCATTATAATACACAGTTTATTTAATTAAAGTAGAATGATTGTATTTAAAATTAAAAAAAACCGACTTCAAAATTATACGTGATTGAGAATTGAAATCTCAAAAACTATACTGAAATGATTTTGATGAATCTGTCCTAGAAATATAACACACGAGTTGAATTATTGATAAACTAAATGTTTTGAAGCCGATGTAAAAATAAGGCGGTTATATTATTATGTTGTCCGTTTTTAAAAGGATTTTCTAACAAACAACATTTCCTATATGAAAAATATACTAGGCTAACATGGGAGTCGCGAACTAACATTTTTAATCTGTCGCCTCAGTCCGGCCATTCATTACCTGTCAGCCGGAAGCGCGGGAAAGATTAATCAATATTGTTTCGCGCTGCAACCTTCTGTAAGCCGTGGATCAAATGGTATTTTGGTATTTTTTAATATTTTCCACTCGTCAAAGCGCAAGCCAGCTGGGAAAGCCTGACCAGAGCTACAAAAATCTAGCCACGGTTCGGAATATTAAAAAAAACTATAGTCTATTCGCGCTTAACATAAAATAGACGAAATTGCAGCAAACAATTTAGAAACCTCGAAATTTTTAATTTCAGATAAGTGCATTCAACATAATTGTATTTTTGGAGTCATGTTGAGTGTCACCTTAATAGCATTTGAAGCGAGAAGATTATTATTGAAGTGTACAAATAGACAAACAATTTGTTAATAGCTTTGGCATAAAACATTTGAACGTAAAATTGCCGCTTGTGGTGCATTCCCAGTAATATATGGAGGCTTATACCGAATGAGTGATCGCTTACAAATAATTTACTATATAAGTGTTTTAAATTGAAATTGTATTTTTTAAAAACCTTTCTATTTTACGAAGCCAAAAGGTAGGGTTATGATTTTTGGTATTATAATATTACCTTCTAGATAACGCCTGCAACTCCGTTGCACCAAATTATCGCGCCGGAACCGTACATTTTTCCGGGACTTTTCCCGGAAAAATGTAAGTAATCCCGTGAAAGGACATAGGATACAACTTTTTTTATTTTTTTTATTTAGAGAGCTTAGTCAACATTGATTATGTCGCTCCATTAGAACAACAATTAAATTTAACCCTAAATCAATATTAATCTATTGCACGTCTATTAAGTGCTATCCTAACCATCTTATAAATTTCTTTAGGGGTACTTCTTTAAGTATCCAATGTCCATTCCCGGGATTTAAAGTGTCTCTATATCAATTTTCAGCAAAATCGGTTCAGCGGTTCGTGCGTGTCGAGCTAACAGACAGACAGATAGACGAAATTATCGCATTTATAACATTATGTGTGTAGGTATGTCTAGTGTACATGTGACAAAATAATATTATACAGAAACGTCTTGGCTCTTTAGAGCTTATAATACCAAACTAGCTGTGCCCTGCGGTGTTACCCGCGATTTATTAGGTAAACTAAATTGTGTATTAATAGGTAAATAGTTATTGGTAATTAGAGACAAAATGAATTGAGTTTGATCATCGGAAACATCAATTTTTGATGACTGAGGGATGGAAGTTGATTAACTTGTCATATGCTATTGTTTTTAACCGGCTTCCAAAACGAAGGCGATAAAAATATATGTTTTATGTTCAGATGTGATTGTTTTATGATTTATGATTAACTTCGCTGTCTGTGAAACGATTTCCAACATTTCGCAGTGTAAAGGACTGTGAAACGAAGGACGGGACGGACGGGCGGCACATCTATACTAATATTATAAACCTGAAGAGTTTGTTTGTTTGTTTGAACGCGCTAATCTCATTAACTACTGATCCAATAAAAAAAATCTTAACCCATTTACCCAGGAAAGCTATATTAGAGTGTATCAGGAGTTTCCAATCTTTTTGAGGCTGCAGCGCAGTTACACGAAGGAGACACGACGAAAGCCTATTATTCAAATGACACTCGAAATCCGTATGTAGAGATTAGGTTAGAATAAATTTACTTTTATAATCAATTACTCAGTTTGTTTCTAAAAAGGATAATTAAAACTTAGCACTAACGAAGCGATACCATTTCGTTAAAAGCAACAGTTCCAGGAGGAGGGGGGGGGGGTTTGGGGGGGCGCAGCTCCCCCAAGCAGAAGACGGGGCGAAAGCCTACTAACGGCCGTTCCCAATATTTGATCTATCTCTGGTTTTGCCCTACTAGAGATAGGAATAGCTCACATTAGACATTAGGGACATATATTTTATGTCAATTCAATGTTAGCTGCGATCGGTTGTATGTCAAACCAGAGATAGATTGAATATTGGGAACGGCCGTAAGCAAATGACACTCGAAATCCGTGTGTTTAGTTTAGGTTAGAATAAATTCACTTTTATAATTAATTACTTCAATTGTTTGTAAAAAGGATAATTAAAACTCAGCACTAACGACGCGATACCATTTCGTTAAAAGCAACAGTTCCAGGAGAGGGGGGGCGGGTTGGGGGGGCGCAGCCCCCTCAAGGAAGCGACAGGGCGAAAGCCTATTAAATAATTTAAAAAATGAACATAACACCTCCTCCGTTCCGGAAGTCGGTTAAAAATAAAGACCGTGTATTAATCCAGGATATCAGCTAGCGGCTTGTAAATTTTTGTCGAAATCGGCTCAAAAACAGCAGAGTAGTCGTTGAACAAAAAAAATCAAATGAAAACGATCATAACATCTCCTCCATTTTTAAAGTCGGTTAAAAATGTAGCCTATGTGTTAATCCAGGATGTCAGCTACCTCCTTGTAAAATTTTGTCGAAATCGGTCCAGCCGTTTAAGCGTGAAGAAGTAACAAACATACAAACTCACATACTTTCGGCTTTATAATATTAGTAGGATTATTATAAGCACTAAGTTAGAACGTAACGGGATAAGTAGTGATGTACGTGAAATGAGCTCTCAGCATCACGTATGTGGTTTTGGCGGAAATCAAGATGGTTGCGTAATCATAATACATAATATAAAGCCAGTAACACAAGTTGCAGTTTAAAAAAAATGCTTGAAATGAAAAATTTTAAAAATATTCCAAAAAAAATGGCAAGGCAGGACATGGCAGGGCAAGGTTATAGTGACCGTGACCGTGACAGTGGTCGTGCCCGTGACTGTGATTGTGACTGTAACTGAAACGTGAAAACACAATTGAAGATGTGAGTGGAATAATGGATTGAAATATAAAACCTGCACGGATTTTATGTATAGCCAGATAATAGCCAGATGATGATGTAGATATAAGTTACAAGCTTTGTTCGCATCACAGACATAGATCAAGCTCTTGATCTATGTCTGTGTTCCACATAATAAGGGAAAAAATGAGTAATTGTCCGTAAGTTATAAAATTTTAGTTATCTGGTCCTTCCACTCACGTCTTCAATTAGTCAAACCATTTCGGAGGAGTTAGGTAGATCTTTGGTACAATGTAGAAACTTTATACCTCAGGTTACAGAAAGTTGCATTCCTGAAACTGATCCAGGATGACTGGCGGATTCGTGATTGAGGAAAATTCCACATTGAACACACGCCCTAGATGTCAACAATAATCTTCACAGATTAAAATTAATGGATCGTTACCCTACCGACGTGTATAATCAAGGAATGAGCGATCTCTGGTTCCATGTAATAAATCTTATACGTGGGAGAGCCATGCTTCGGCACGAATGGGCCGGCTCGACCGGAGAAATAGCACGTTCTCACAGAAAACCGGCGTGAAACAGCGCTTGCGCTGTATTTCGCCGAGTGAGTGAGTTTACCGGAGGCCCAATCCCCTACCCTATTCCCTTCCCTGCCCTCCCCTATTCCCTTCCCTTCCCTACCTTCCCCTATTCCCTTCCTTTCCCTATGGGTAATATTCCCTCCTAAAAGGCCAGCAACGCACTTGCAGCTCTTCTGATGCTGCAAGTGTCCATGGGCGACGGATGTTGCTTTCCATCAGGTGACCCGTTTGCTCGTTTGCCCTCTTATTTCATTAAAAAAAAATGTAGCCGTAGTGAGCCGTTATAGGGTCTTCCGTGTCAAATGTACTTGTAAGCGGTATAAGACCAGTATTTCTAAGCTAAACAATCTTTAATTAACATAATTTTTGCTTAAGAGGATACACCATGTGTTTCTTGTAGAGATTTCACTGTGAAAATAGCAGCTCTGAAAGCCCAAATTTTTTTTTACTTTTCTATGAGGAAACTCGTGACGCTGGAGCGCTTGGCCAAACAAAAGTGAAAAAAAAATTGGTTTTTCGCGCTGCCACTTTCACAGTGAACTCTTTATAGGGAACACATACACACCCTAAAGTATTATCACTTAATTTTGTTATTCGTATATTATGTTTTGGAGAAGAAATCAGGGGACAACGAATCGTTGATTTTCTGTTCAGAATTTTTCAATGCAAGCTGCAGTTGTCTCTATCGCGCTCTGCGGGGGGAGGCTTGAGGTTAGGGAGACAGCAATAGAATTAACAATTATACCAGGGGGGGTTCACTCCGTCGTTCCGCCACCGAGCTACAAGTACATACGAGACTCAAGGCAAAACTTATCAAAAAAAATACTGCATTGCAGCCGATTATAATAATAATAATAATAATAATAATAAACATTTATTCAACATGTAAACACATTACACCACATTACAAAACAGAACATAGTAAACAAAAATCAGAGAAAAAAAAAACAATCAGACGGACATTATAATACACATTTTTAATATTTATCTGGGTACAAAACACAATGTAGTGTAATGCGAATGCTGCCGAAAAGGACCCCACTCAGGTGATGATCGCGGTATAGTACCTACACCGCGATCCCTGGTGTTCTGTGGAGCCTTGTTGTCGTTCGCTCGACAGATGCACACTGGCGTGCAAACTAATTAAGTATAATAAAATAGTATATATAACAATCTTTATAAGTAAATGCATAATAATTAGATAAAATAGATATGCTCAAATAATTTGTATACTTACATAAACTGTACCTACTTAAATAAAATGATAATATATATAATATTGGCAAAACACGTTAAAACAATGATTTAGAAGTATTAAATTTAATATTATCATTAAAAGTTTCAAGTAACTATTTTCCTCTCACCCCAGCCAAAGAATACAATATTATGCACTACGTGAACCCCAGCTACAACTTGACGTCACGTCATATGCCATATCTCAAAACAAAACAGCTGGCGTACTATAATACTTTATCTATGAGTTGGCGCCTAGCTGACGACTAACCTAGGTTGCGATTGTTGGGACAGTGAAAAAAGGCAAATTTATATAATATCTACTGTCATGGTACCTAAATCTATGACAATAATAATATTATTAAATATACACACAAATATTTTATACTTAATTATAATAAATATGCTTATTTAAAATAGGTGGTAGGTGGTAGCTGCATATACTTACATTATACATAATAATATAATCCATACCTAATTACCTACATCATAAGAAAATCAGGTGTCGTGTCTGTGTAAACTGATTTATAATATGTTCGGTATTCATTTACCTAACAGTTTCCGTATGTATACCTTGCGTGGTATTTATACTCATTTGATTTTGACAACCCTATTTTCGGAATATAGTCAACAACACACACAAGGTGTGAAATAAAGTCGACCTTCGCGCGGCGCCGCCAGAGAGCTCAATGTCGGCTGCTCGCGTGCGGTCCGTTGTTAATAATACTTATGTAGGCACATAAATCGGCGGCATTTGTGAACATCAAAGCAGTGAGATTTCTGTACTTGTACTATTATCTATTCTGTGATTATACTTATTTTTGACTTCTCTAGCCCTTGGTGTATCCTCTTAAGCAAAAATTATGTTAATTATAAATTGTTTGACTTGAATGCTGGTCTTATACCGCTTACATGTCAACTAATCCTTACGGTAAGCAAGTAAAACATATTTTCTTCACAAACAGATTTCCAATGCAAATGCCAATCCACATCAAGCATATTCCGAGTTCTGTAGACAGTTCTGCCGATTCCGATGATCCTCTGTCGACAAAAATTGCAGAATTCCGATATGCGACGAGTTGACAATTGAGTTACAGCTGTGAGCAGCGACCACACATAGCCTGTGAGTTACAGGAAGCGCAGATATGAAATAATCATCATCATCACCTTTATTATAATTATTACATTGATGGTTACTTAACATTAAATTAAGAGCTTGACAGAAAAATTATTAAGTAGGTATACTTAGTGAATCTAATAATTCATTAAAATTTTCTTAGCGCCTTTGGCTTCTCATAAGTTTAGGACTTTTAGGTGCGCAAAGGACATGGTTGAAGATTACCATTCAAGGTGTTCTTTTTCGTGTACAATGATACTCTTTTGTAAACACCTTCTTATATTATCTCATTCTAGCATATCGTAAAACCTTGGTAAAACCAAAACAGAGCATGAATCATGTTGGCCAACATTAGCATATTAATATGCACCGTGCGGCTCGGCGGCCCGTGAAATTGACACAGTAATAATATATTGTCCGAATTATCGACTTCGTCACAGTATAGCAATATGACATCCCTAACTAATATTGCTATACTGTGACTTCGTTCTGTTGCCAAGATGGCCGACGTGGGGTAAACCAATCGTACCTTAATTATTGTACTAATATGTGCTAATGGGGATTACACGAACGGGATTACATCTCAAATGGCACAAACAAAGAAAAAATAACCAAGGTAATAATACTTAGTATTATAAACAAGTACCTGGATGACCGAGCTTTGCTCGGTATAGCAAACCCTCATTGACTTCGTGTTACTTAATAACGCCATCTGCTGGTCGTTAAAACAATCAGTTGCTAACAAAATAGTATTATTATTCGCCAATAGATGTCAGGAAGAGTCATATTTTTCAGTTTATCGATTATCGATAAAACACGAATAAAAAGACATTTTCTAAAAATGATTCCTAGCTAGATCGATTTATCGCCCCCGAATACCCCCCCCTATATACTAAATTTCATGAAAATCGTTGGAGCCGATTCCGAGATTCCAATTATATATATGAAATAAAACGGTATCTATAGTTACTCTATAATGTCGACGTCGTATTTCTTCTAAATATTAAGCTTTTACAAACCAGTTTGATACTAGTTAAATTGTGACAGAGTATAGTCAAAGCTGCTGTCAGACTACGCTATTTATGCATATTATAATAATATACTATGCTATAGCATAGTCTGAAAAAAGTTACACCCTAGAAAATGCCTCACTTATCTAACACTGCATTCAGCTAAGCTAACAGTCCATAGTCTTACGAGGTATTTCATAAATATGAAAGCCCATATCACAGTACCGAAATTAATCAAGTGACACGGGTTTTTGTTGTTACTCCCTGACCCCAAACCCTTTGAGCAGGAGTATACAGAGCGATCCTGCCTCTAGTCCTTATATCAACAATATAAGGTAAATTATCCTATAACTCCGAGGTAAAATAGTTTGGAACGGATCGTAAGTCAGATTAATGAAACAAAGCTCGTTATAAATATTTACTATCATGGCGGATTTAAGTGTGACGTAGTTTATATCCTCTTTGGATTTAAGATAGCCGCAAACATGCCGCAAACGTCGCGTCGTGCTCTCGCATATAAAATGTGTTCGAAATTTAAACATCTTTATTTTTTTTTAAGTTGATGACCAGTATTTTGACCTCTATCCATGTAGGTAGCTATGTCATGATTCACGCACAATTATAATGAAACTGCGCCGGTTTAATGAACTGAAATTGATTTACTAAATAAAAAGATACATTTTCCCTTAAGAAAAGCCTTCAGCACTGCTGAATTCACCTTCATTTTAAATGCAACGCAACGCTTCCTGACATAGCAATGTAAGCTTAGTTTACTTATTTACGCATTCCATAAAAGCAAATTCTATTAAAACCAATAATAATCAATATCCATGTTGTAAGTCCCCGATAATTCTGATCACAATTTCACTTTGATACAATCAACTAAATATTAATTAATATCGAAAATGTTGCAATCTAAACACTGCTTTTGACCCTATGTTAGTAATATTGCCGGGCGCGTACAAATTTTGTAACTACACGGTAAATCCTGTCACAATATTGGTTTCAATAGCTTTAAGCTTATTAAAACAGAATATGTCCGTGATTTTCTCCACGCTTCCTGAAATCTTTATAAGTCTTTTATACTATTATTTAGCTGATCCAGTTAAATCGCCTTGCAATATTATACGTCATACTATAAATGTATAATTATACATTTAAAAAAATTTACACACCTATTATTCAGTTAAAGCTACCTATAAAAATGCATTAAGCTATCGCGTTTATATGCACGATAAATTAAAAAAGTAAACGCCAAATAATACGGAAAAGATAGATGGTCGCCGGTTTTTTACGGTTTAATCACTCGTATCGTTTGTCCAGACTTTTTGCGTATTGTAGACGAAAATGCTCCTTATTCCGTTCACATAAAGGTCCTGTCACACGTAAATAACCCCAAACAGAATAGTCCCCGACAAATATACGATCGGAAACGAGGATATAAATCGGAATGAGCAGAAATATGGTCGCCGCAAGGTGTTGAGTGGACGGAAAGAACACCGATTTTATTGATGGACATAAGTTTTTAAAAATGGAATACGTTTTATTTTTTTATGCGAATACGATTTGACAATGACATGAAGGCATACAGCCAGTGTTTTAAATGAAAAATTATGTAAGTATAGTATTAACGGTCCACCAAATAGTTTTTATAGGATACTAACATGTAAATCCTGAACCATTGAGATTGACTACTGGAGAGAGCTTTATACTTATAGTATAAGCGTGAAAAGCGTGTCAAGTTGAGTCCGAGTTACTCGGTCATAACAAAGGAGTCCGTCTGCATATTTCATGTGATAAAAGTGTTTAGTCAACATATTATGCAAGATCTTGTTGAGTTTTGTGGTTATGCTACATAATAAACCATTAGAACGGCCAAAGAATGCCTCAAACACGTGGATGATATTATAAAATACGTAAGGTTTTTTTACAACGTTTTTTAGGCTTTTCAATCGCTATTTTTGTAAGCTAAAAAGATAATTTACAAGTTTAATAATCCCTTATCCGTGCTATAGTGCATTAGTGCTAAAAATGTCACATCAAGTAATAATTTGGCTATTTGCATAGCTTTTTACGTGTGTTTAGGGATGCACATTACTTGAAATAAAACTATAATGTCAGTCAAAGTCAAAAACGAAAGTCATATTTTAGTTAATGATATCGATAAACTTATCGATATCGTGAACTAAATGACTTTCTTTTAAGGATTATAAAATGCTTCGAAATATAGAAATATTCAAGAAAATACACGTACATTAATGACTTCGATGAAAACAAGCACAAAATGGCTACGCGATGACGGGCTAAGACTCCATTTACGAGTAAATTATAATATAATACCACAAATACTTTATCTATGTCCTGAACTGCATGCATTTTGATACTTTATTATGGGGGCCATACTTGTAAGCAGGCATACTTTTAAGCAGGTTAAAAAATTAGGCAATGTTAAAAAGATTTCAGCCCTTTCAAATCCATAATATTCATTCCATCATTTTTACCTACTTATTATAGCACTTTTATAACAATATAAAATACACGTCCTAACAATAAGAACTCTCTTTGTACGACAAGAACATTTATTCTCTGCATAACCTCTATACACGCTTTCTTTCCCACGCTTTTGTTCCTTTAAATGTCTTAATGAGGTAGTTTTTTTTTACAAAAGCATAAACATTTAACTTCCGTGAATGAGTTGAGCGGAAAATTAAAATAATTTCAGGACTGTTTTGAGGAATTCATTTTTGTAGATACCAGTTTTTTCCAGCGGCTTTAAGTAATGACATTCTTGGTATATAAACATATATACCTTATAATTACATAATCTTCAAAAGACTTTTATGTAAAATTGGAATTTAAAAATACAACGATAGGATGCGTAGAAGACATCAAAACCTAAACCTAAAAAAGAAGATCTTCAAACAGCTATATAGAATAGATTCTTTTACAAAGGAGCTGTTTGAAGATCTTCTTTTTAGTGTATATCACGAGTATAATTATCAATTATTATAGTAGCTCCAGAGTTCCCAATAAAGATCCCATTTATACGATCCTGGTATTTTTACTGCTCACAATACAATTTCGCAATTTACAAATAAAACACAGTTCACGTGGTAAAATACAATAATACGCGGCGTTCTGGAAAAACAACAAAATTTTAATAACATAACAACATTCAATTTTCACAAAAACGTCACCTAAAATGGCCGCACTCTATTAATTTTAACATCAAAGTAATGTTCCCAAAGAGGCTCTGTCGCAATATATGGCGTTTATGGTGTAGATAATAATGGGTTCGCCATGGGATGCCGTAAGCGCTTATTAAAATTTCAGCCTTGGCGCCAGAATCTATAAGCCTCCTTTAGTATATTAATCAACTCGGAAATTCCCCTGAAATATTGAAAATCCAATTAAATTCATGATCATAATCGTTAATTTTTAATAACTTAATGAAATTATCGCATACTGTACAATTAAATGAGGAATTTAATATTTTAATACAAAGGTACGTAGAAAAAGTGGATTATCATGTAAACTTCAGCCGTGTTCTTACGAAAAAAAAATTAAATACTCTATGGTTGTAACACAGATAGAATAAAGAATTCCAAATTCAAATACCGCCCGCGCGCACAATTAGCTACGAAATGGATACTGCACATAGTGTCAAAGTGTAACGAGAGAAATAAAATGATTCTTCAATCGGCCGTGAGCGGGACTGATTGGGAGTAAAAGCCAGTGAATGTGAAAAAGTTACATTTTCACATTCACTGCCGAAACGTTGGGAGTTTTATGAAAAATGGTGTATTGTCGTGTAATGGATACGGATGATAGCGACAGTGTTATATGCTTATAATCCTCAATTAGCGTGTAATTTATCCTTTATCTATATAATATATAAAAGTAAATCCATATATCCCTTGGTCACGCATCACGCGTAAACGGCTGGACCGATTTTGCTGAAATTTGGTCTATCTATACCAATGAATGTATCCTATGTTCTTTTTCGGGACTTGAAAGATCCTTTAAATCCCGAAAAAGAACATAGGATACATTTTGTCCCGGAAAAATGTACGGTTACTGCACAATATAATTTTATGATTTGCGCGTAAACTATTCAATCGATTTTGAAGAATTTTGGTATGGAGATACTTTGAGTTTCGGGAAAGGACAAGAAATACTTTTTTCCCGGAAAATATGCAGTTCCATGTTCCACACAGAATCAGCCGCTATAAGGAAAAAAAAAGGATCAAAATGTATTTTTCGAATTACTCCGGTATTGCTAGAGTCCCACTTTTTGCCATCAGATCCTGGTAGACCTATAAAAAAAGCGTGTTAAAATACATATTTTAAGTTCTCATAAAAAACCATTTTCAAGAATTTGGCGGTATTCAACAACGGAATATCTATATTCTGAATAGCGTTTTGTAAGCAATGAAAACCACACGAGCAATATTCCCAGTACAATGTACCTGTACTTTACTTTTATGAAAACACAGCGCCCTTCTGCGAACCATCTGCTACGTACTGAACGGTGCATACTGACAATGTGATATTATATCCCTGTAGGGTGACCATTTCCAGGCATTTTCAGGATAGGTCCCGAAAATTTTTGGTTGTGAAACTTATGAATGTATGAGAGTTTAGAAAATCGTTAACATTCTTTGTTTTGGCTCGCTCTATTTTCATGCAAAATATCGTCATCTCTTTCACTCCTTTAAAACCCAAGAAAATCGAATTTCTCTTTCTTTTTTTTTCGAAATTCTCGAATTCGACCTTAGGTCATATTTAAGTCCATAAGCCTTAACTATCCAATTTCTGTAAAGTTGTAAATAATAGAAAAAAAGTGAAATAAGGAAGTTTCACTTCTTACCCTGGCACACACAACTTTTTTATCTATCTCGTCTTTATTGCTGTAGCTTGAATGTCTGAAATACTGGTTGTTACTCGCAAACTCGTTGTCCTGTTTGTTTATTACACGACAGCCCTACAGTTTTAGCACAAAGACGTAGCCGGAGTCACGAAGCTCTTTTTCGCAAGTGCTGCTGCTGCATACAAAATAGTACAGAAAAAAGACATCACACACACCACACAGAACTGACCGGTCATGGCGAATTCGCCTTCTACTTCAACAGATTCAAGCTGCAGGAGGATCCGTCGTGTCTGTGTCAGCCCGGAGTCGAGGACACGGCTCTTGAGTTCTTCACTTGCTCGAGCGCCCAATTTTTGCTAGAAATAGATACGACATTGAGCAGAATTTTGGCACATCGATAACAGGTGAGAATCTGCCATCCATCCTGGGGGGTAAAAAGCGGGATATCTTCCTGGCTTTTTGCAAGACGATCGTGAGTGTAGTGAATAAGTGTAACGGTAGTATTTTGTGTGATAATAATAATTAGGTTCTCGTTTTAAGCTGTGATAATATTAGGATAGTCTCTGTTCTTTTCGTTTTATATTTGTGCCATTGTTTTATTATTTTTGACAGTTTAATTGTATTTTATTTTGTTATTTTTAGTGGAATCTCTTATTTTTTTTTAAATGGAATTAGTATTTGAATTAGTTTTAATTGCATCGTATACTACAAATAATAAAAACTAAGGAAAAGTAACTGTGTTAAAAAAATTGTCCACGAGTCTACAAAATGTGACCCGAATACATGCATACTTTATGCATGTATTCGGTACACAATTTTGTGTAAATATAGAAGTGACAATTAACGTCAATGACTTTATTTCGTAAATTTCAGTGTTAGTGTTTCGTTGCTATTGCCATATTATACAATATATAAAAGGAACCAAATTCAAAACGGTTGAACTATGGGAGTTCGTGTTCGTATATTTTATATTGGATATCATAATTTATTTTGTACAAATTAAAATTGAACATAAATTGTTTTGACCAATTGTCTTTATAGACAATTAGAAAATAAACAGCCCTGATAATGTAAGGGGGATGAATGAAATAAATAAAAAATAAAAAAATATCCGCAGCCGAACATAATATAACCTCAGCTTATTTTGGAATTCGGTTAAAAAAAGCACAAAGACGTAAAAGACAGACTATTGTTTTTATAACATTAGTTTGTCCCGGTTGCGAGCCTTAAATAATATGTGTTATATCAATAACTACATTGAATACATGAATGAAATTTTGATAAAGTTAGCTGGAATTTTTATTGAAATATTTATATTTCCCAGAATCAAATCAAAAAAAATAGTACAACATATTATATTTCATAGAAATATAACCCGTAGGCCGTAACATTGAATGATATTCATACAGTCAATTTCGATGAAAATTATAATCTAAAACGCGAAAAACATACCATCCTCATCACCTTGATGAGTGGCAGTCTTCCACAGTGCGTTTTTCGCGTAACTTTCTGCCGCGCACTGTAAAACTCTGAAACGAACTGTCACCAGCAGTATTTCCGGACCGATACGACCTGCAAACCTTCAAGAAAAGAGCGTATTCGCTCTTAAAAGGCCAGCAACGCACCTGCAGCTCTTCTGATGTTGCGAGTGTCCATGGCCGACGGCAGTTGCTTACTATCAGGTGACCCGTTTGCTTGTTTGCCCCCTTATTTAATTTTAAAAAAATATTATTCTCAGTATGCGATACACCAACTATATATTTAAGTAAATGTATATATATAGAATTGGATGGCAAAAAGTGAGAAAATAAATTGACTCTAGCGATACCGGGTAATTGCAATAAAACATCTTTAATCCTATTTATATTCCGTGTGTTAAACAGGCAAATAAAAAAATTTATCCAATGATCAATAATATTTTTTTTAAATCTGCTGTCAAAAATTGCTCTGATTCTGGTAGACCTATAAGAGCGACCGCAGACTTACAATTTTAAGTTGGTCAACTAAGTCGCACAGTATACCAATTATAGCTATAGCGACTTATGAGAGCTCGCACATTTTGCAACTAAATCCGATTCCTTTCCGATTACCTACAATTTAAAAGTTGTACAATCAAATTGCAATATTACGTAAGTAATTTAATTTGAATACGATAGTAGATAGATAGGTGACCCTAATAATGCAGCTTGGTTCTTTGTTCGATCCAGTCAGTTTCCTCTCAAACTACAACAAGGGATTCTCATGAAATGTCAAGCAACATACGCATTTCAAAATCGGTCTTTACATACAGTAGGCCGACTTAGAATAAGTGTTCTCGAAATCTATACTCTAGACTAGTAGAATGTCATATCAGCCAACGCGTGATTGTGCGATGCTCAGCCGTTCATAGCATGCTTACAGCTAGGGCTGTCATCCGTCTAAATTTCTCCGGATTTGTCCTAGTTTGGAGGGCATCCGGAGAACGTCCAGCCGGGTTTTTGAAAAGTCCGGATCTGTTGAGAGAAATCCAACTTTTTAGTCATGCAGCAACAAAGGAGAAAAGTCGCTAAACATTTCTTCTTTGATCAAAATCAAATGCGATTTCAAGGACTTTTACAGATTTTTACAAATTCTTGTTGAAAAAGAAAGATGTTTTAGCAAAACCTAGCAAGACGTTATCGTAAATTCTTTTAGGAGGTATCCGGGAAATAACCACATTTCGGCCAAATGTCCAGGATTTTTGTCGAACCTGACTGGCGAAGGTAATTTAGGTGATGGCAGCCCAATTTACAGCGGAACCCGCGCCGATTTGTCAGTTTGTTCGAAGTTGGCCTACTGCTTCGTTATATCTATTGTACTATTATGCTGTTGGGCAGAAAACAAGAGACAAAGTTAGAATAATATTGCTTTAAATAGTAAAATTGAGAGACAGGTAAGAAACCATAATAATATTATTTAAAACATAAGGCCAAGCTTAATGTTATTGTGGCTTGATCTTCTGCAGGTCAAAGAATTGTCTGGTCGACAGCCTGAAGCGTAATTTCTATTTAGTTTTTAATAAAGAAAGTCTTAAAGAAGCTATTACAAAGTATTAAATGACTAAAGTCAAGCGCTAATTAAAATTTGTAATGAGAAAATACTTTTTTCAATTCATTATTTTAATGGTTTTGTAATAAAAATATTACAAGAGAGACTTGTCGGATAACAATTACTATGAACAATTTACAATGCTACAAGGACAGGATCTGCTTCATATTCACTTTCTCCACTCCATTCCTTTTTCCTCCATTTGGATTCCATCGTGATTCCATCCAATTATTTTTTTTCATGAGACCATATAAAGACTTATCGCTTGTATCAATTTGAATTACATCTGTTTAATTTATTAAATTTTTTGCAGGTTTTAGGGTTTGCATCGCGTAGGCTCAACGTTCGAATGTGTACAAAAAATACCCACTTAAAAAACGTAAAAAACAGTCCGTAAAATCCAAGATGTATGGTCCCTTTAGCATTAACACAGAACAGGCACTCAAATTCGATTATCCCCAGCCTTTGGGTTTTTATTTTCAGTATTATGTTATCATACGGTGTGAATATTGAATACTACTAACACATTATTATATTGAATATCTAGTATCTACTACCTTTATATCGATATTGATATTGATATAAAAGCCCCTTATTTATATAGTTGGTTTATAAAGGAATATTATGAGTAAGTTATAACATAAAAAGTGCTAAGTACTAGAGTAAATGATTTGCCAAAATATACTTATGAATAAAAAATTCAACGAAAGGAAGGAACACACGAAGCTTGTTTACGTGTTAAGGGCGTGTTTGTAAACAGCCGAAGTGTTCCTTGTGCGGTTCTCGAGATACAGCCTGGTGACAGAAAGACGGATGAGTAGACGGACGAACAGACAGCGAAGCCTTTAGAAGCGAAGTCTGAGGGTCCCTTAAAAAGGTCTTTGAGTAAGAGCCAGTCAGTCCACGTTGCGTCGATTCAGCGCTGCCGTTGCGTTGTTTTACATACAAATAACTAAAGTGTTCACACGGGCCGGGCGCTACGTCCGCAACGCACACATGACGGACAGCAGACCCCTAGACGAATCGGGAGGGGGTGTTGGCCTTAAGACTGCTTCGTAATAACGCAGCAATGGCGCAGAGCTCGTGTGGCAGGCTATGCGTCAAACGACAGCGCTGCGTCGACGCAACGCTGACGCAACGCGCCGTGTGGACTGGCTCTAAGGCTTCTTACAGACGAACGGCACTTTTCGACGGCACGCGTCAACTACCGTTGCCGAAAAGTGCCGATCGTTTGTAAGTGCTCAAAGAAATCCTTGAAATTCTCGTAATGTTAAAATATTTATTACTTAACTAGATGACACCCGCAACACTGTTGTGACAAAATTTGTTTATCCCGCGGGAAAAAAGTATCCTATATGTCATTTCCCGGGACTCCAAGTATATCCATACAAGATTCCAACAAAATTTGTTTATTGGTTTGGCGTGAAGAGATAACAGACAGACACACTTTCGCATTCTTAAGCCGCATTTTCACTAGGGGACATTTGTCTCGCGACCTAGTCGCGGGACACGAAATATACGTGTCCCGCGACTAGGTCTACCGCGACTAGATATTAGTGAAATGGGCCATTAATGTATTGATAACTATTATTGTTACTAACACCAGTGCATATATTTATTAAAAAAAATTGTTAGAGTAATTGTGATAAAATATTAAATGAGTTCTTATTATTATTGCACGCCTTAACGGCTAATTGTAGATAAGTACCAGGACATCTTTGTAATACCTTATGTAACCTACAATTGCAAAAATAAATGATTAGAATTTGAATTTGAACATGTCTCCGCAGCAACATTCGCAGCGACAATTACGGTTTGCGGGACTTGTCGCTGGCGACATACTGGTCACCGCTGACTAGTGTGAACAAGTCATATGTCGAGGGACTAAGTTGCAGGGGACAAATTACGAGTTGCAGGGACAAACTACGTAAATGTGGGATGACTTGTCTCCATGACACTAGGAGACCCTAGTGAAAACACAGCTTTACGAGTAATACTACCAGGTCTACCAGAATCTGATGGCAATTTTTAACAGCAGATTTGCACTTTTATAATTGCATATTTCATCACACACAAAATAAGCCGCTAGAGGAATAAAAAAGGATCGAAAAGTTTTATTCCTATTACCTCGGTATTGCTAGAGTCAATTTATTTTCTCACTTTTTGCCGTCAGACTCTGGTAGGCCTATAGTATGTCACATTTTCAACAAAATAATATACTTTCCATTACATTTTAGCTCTCTATGATATCGTGAAGTTTCCACTTTTCAACCAGAACTGACCTGTGATAGTTTAAACGAACTCGCAGATATGAAACGGTCTGGATAGCGGGAAAAACAAATTCCATTTTCAAATCACATACGTTCCAATTTACGAAGCTATCGATAACATTCAAAGTAATAGAAAACATAAGGAAGAATACTTGATTTACTTTTATAATAATATTTTACTAGACGGTATGTTTTTAAATCACTTCAATTATAATTAAGGTCTTTTAATCTATTAAAAAAAGAAGGAAATTTCTCAATTCGACCGTATAATTATATTTTTTTTTATGTTTGTCCGCGAATAACTTCGCCATTTGTGAACCGATTTTAGGTACGGCTGCGGCAGCTACTTGATCTTCTTCTTATATATAAAATTCCCGTATCACTATTAGTTACCGTACTCTTCCGAAACGGCTTTACTGATTTTTACCAAATTTTATGTGCATATTCAGTAGGTCTGACAATCGGCTACTGGGTACTTTTTATATTGATAAGTGCATTTGTTGAATAAATAATAGTGAATTATTACAACTCGAGACTGACGGCGACCATTGTTTGTGCGACGGGATAGCGATGGACGTTGTGATGGTGCCATACTTATTTAGTTACTTCAAATAATATCGGCGAAATACTTGGCAAAACAATGTTTGCCGGGACAGCTAGTAACTGATATTTTCGATTGCGACGCTGCGTCGTCGCTTGAAAAAATGTAGGGCTCTCGGACAGTGAACTGGGCAAGGGAGTTGTGAGCATCAACTATAGTTTACTATATAGAAAATAAAATTGAAAATTCTATCAAAACTTGAAAACCAATAAGGAATTGAAGATAATGCATGATACGGTGGTCTAAATCAAAACGTTCCAACAATTTCCGAGGCAATCGAGTGCGGACAGCCCGGATTTTATTACGGATAACTTACACGTCGCCACATCTATCTTATGCTTATAGTAATAGGGTTGGAAATTGACTGGCTAAGATGGGAGAGTCCCAGGATAACCAGGATAAAGGTAACATGCATCTTATGTTTGAAGTAATAGAGTTAAAAATCAGTTGGTTTGACAAAGACAGTTGTGAGCCACAAGTTAAGTTACATTTTCTACTACGGTTTTAAAATGTTATCAAATTAAAGCTTCCACCGGTTTAAGAATAAGAATCATTTTATTCATTTTAATTGACAAAAAGACATCACCATTAGAAAATAAAATATACAGAAAAATAATAATATGTTTGTGAAATGTATCTTTCTCTTTTTATCTTTATTGTTTATCGGGCTGAAGCCGTTTCAGGAAAATCGGTTCAGCGGTTTGTGCGTGAAAAGGTAACATACAGACAGACATTTTTGCATTTATAATATTAGTATGGATTTGGTTGCTATGACTTCCTGGACTCATGTCAGACGCACCCAATCAGCCTCCGGACTCGTTCCAAGATGGCGGACATGTACAAATTGACAGCTGTCACTTGTAAACCGATACGTGACTCGATTCGAGGAAAATCCTCGATATTATTTGAGCATATGTAACTGGCCAGATTGATATAAAATAATTGCATAGGTAAATAAAATATTCCATTAATATCAAACGGCATGTTCATTGCAACGAAATCCACGCAATTTTCCAGGATAAGAACTCTCTTTTGGAATTCGTGATTTTCAAAGTCCCAGGATCAATTTCCACTCATATTCTACTAACGGCCGTTCCCAATATTTGATCTATCTCTGATTTTGCCCTACTAGAGATAGGAATAGCTCACAATTGACATAAAATATATGTCTCTAATGTCTAATGTGAGTTATTCCTATCTCTAGTAGGGCCAAACCAGAGATAGATCAAATATTGGGAACCGCCGTTAATCTATTTTGATAACACATTTCATTTACACGTTTTCCAGGACGCGTCACTTTCGGCACATTGAGGTTGTTACAAAACTAGCACCTGTCATTTTTGCCAGTTCTTGAGTGCTTGTGAGTTACTTTTTTATGAAATAAGGGGGCAAACGAGCAAACGGGTCACCTGATGGAAAGCAACTTCCGCCGCCCATGGACACTCGCAGCATCAGAAGAGCTGCAGGTGCGTTGCTGGCCTTTTAAGAGGGAATAGGATAATAGGGGAGGGCAGGGATGGGAAGAGAAGGGAAAAGGGGAGGGTAAGCAAGGGAATAGGGTAGGGGATTGGGCCTCCGGTAAACTCACTCACTCGGCGAAACACAGCGCAAGCGCTGTTTCACGCCAGTTTTCTGTGAGAACGTGGTATTTCTCCGGTCAAGCCGGCCCATTCGTGCCGAAGCATGGCTCTCCCACGTATACGCAGTATCTTTTTGTCGAGTTAGTTCCCGAACTGGTGGTAGGTCAACACGTGGACATTCTTAAAATATTTGCTTCAAATTTATTCATCAATAAAACAATGTTTTAAATGCGTCAAAAACCATCCTTCTGCTGGAATAGGTTAGAAAATGTTAGGAACCGCTCCCACATAATCGTATAGAAGTCATTTAAGCCATTTAGTTGTGCGGCTAGCCGCTTTGTCAGATAGCGGGTTCAACGCTTAATGTTATCTAACCACAAATTACAACGTATCTAGCAAAGCACTTTATTTGTGCAACACGTTTAAAGTTTACACTAGTAACAGCTAAGTGAGATAAGAAAAAGCTGGGTTTTATGGACGATCAAGAAATCATCAAGACTTTGCTAACGCTTCTATTCCGAGGAAAATGATAAATTAAAGAAGTATTAACAATTTCGAGAAAAGGTAAGTAGTGCCCTTGCGCGCTCATCTTGGCGGGGGCACTCCTGTGCCTCCAGATTTTTTGGTAAGCTTTCCAAAACCGTACGTTTCGTTAAAATAATTACTGTACAATAATTTAAAACTCGACCAAATTAATGTACTATTTCTAACACGCGATATTTAATTCGTCACCATTATAGATATATAATATACTGAGTATTATAAACATTTCATCAACAGAAACAAACAACGAAAACATATTTTGTCTATTTAATAGTGTAGCATGTAGATGTAAACTTTCGTATTATTATATGAATGTGAATCTCATAGCATCTTTGATCTAGAGCACTTCAATTTCTAGCTCCATATTTGTTTAAATCAATGCAAATAACTTAGAGAAATAAACTATATACTTTATTACGGACTTTTCATGCTGATTTTTTTGTTTTCATGCTGAATTTTTGTTTATGTCTTTAAAATTTTACTTATTCCATATTATACTTGTAATTACATATTTATATCTATAGTCGATGTTAGAAATGTAAAACAAGCTCAGATACTGATACTATGAAATGGCTGTTACGACGTAGTACGTAGCATTACGCTGCAGTGACGTAGCACGTAGCTCTAAGCTACGGCGTAGCACGTAGCTGTAAGCTACAACGACGTAGCACGTAGCTCTAAGCTACAACGACGTAGCACGTAGCTCTATGCTACAACGACGTAGCACGTAGCTCTAAGCTACAACGACGTAGCACATAGTTCTAAGCTACAACGACGTAGCACGTAGCTCTAAGCTACAACGACGTAGCACGTAGCTCTAAGCTACAACGACGTAGCACGTAGCTCTAAGCTACAACGACGTAGCACGTAGCTCTAAGCTACAACGACGTAGCACGTAGCTCTAAGCTACAACGACGTAGCACGTAGCTCTAAGCTACAACGACGTAGCACGTAGCTCTAAGCTACAACGACGTAGCACATAGCTCTAAGCTACAACGACGTAGCACATAGTTCTAAGCTACAACGACGTAGCACGTAGCTCTAAGCTACAACGACGTAGCACGTAGCTCTAAGCTACAACGACGTAGCACGTAGCTCTAAGCTACAACGACGTAGCACGTAGCTTTAAGCTACAACGACGTAGCACGTAGCTCTAAGCTACAACGACGTAGCACGTAGCTCTAAGCTACAACGACGTAGCACGTAGCTCTAAGCTACAACGACGTAGCACGTAGCTCTAAGCTACAACGACGTAGCACGTAGCTCTAAGCTACAACGACGTAGCACGTAGCTCTAAGCTACAACGACGTAGCACGTAGCTCTACGCTACGGCGTAGCACGTAGCTCTAAGCTACAACGACGTAGCACGTAGCTCTACGCTACGGCGTAGCACGTAGCTCTAAGCTACAACGACGTAGCACGTAGCTCTAAGCTACAACGACGTAGCACGTAGCTCTAAGCTACAACGACGTAGCACGTAGCTCTACGCTACGGCGTAGCACGTAGCTCTAAGCTACAACGACGTAGCACGTAGCTCTACGCTACGGCGTAGCACGTAGCTCTACGCTACGGCGTAGCACGTAGCTCTAAGCTACAACGACGTAGCACGTAACTCTACGCTACGGCGTAGCACGTAGCTCTACGCTACGGCGTAGCACGTAGCTCTACGCTACGGCGTAGCATGGAGCTCTAAGCTACAACGACGTAGCACGTAGCTCGACGCTACACCGACGTAGCACGTAGCTCGACGCTACACCGATGGGACGTAGCACTTACCTCTACGCGACATTCCACGTACCACGTAGACTGAAACTAAACAGAATATGTTTTTTAATCTTTTATTTCGTAGTAGTATACTCAAAGATTACAGAGCTCAATCAACTCGAAGAGAAACAAGTTAAATATTATGTTATTAGACAATCAAGAGAAACCAATATCATCTTCGGTAAATATTTTTCGAAAGTTGTAATTCAATAACAATCTTGTAACAACAACATCAAAGTGCAAAACAAATTAAAGTAAATTTGTTGTAAAGATTCAATCTTGTTTTGGTATCGACCGAGCTATCATTAAACTCCAAGTTTGTTTAAAATTCCAACAACAAAAGTCCGTACAAACAGTTCCCTAGGCGTTGAAAAAGTTTTGAATAATGCTGTTTTGTCGTTGCGCATAACAATTTATCTTTTAGCTGTTAGACTTTCGTATGATTTTAAAGTATAATTGTCTGTTCGTCTCTTCTTCACGGTTAAAGTGATTTTGATGAATATGACTTGGATCCAAGAAACGACAAAGTATAGTTTTAATACAGAACAGTAACTAAAAACTTTATAATCGAACGAAGATGTGGGGAACATAATATGATTATGTTAAAATAATTAATAATAAGGGGGCGACTAACCCAAAGTTATTGATTTTATAACTCATTTTTATACTTGAAAAGAAGCCCCGGACTGTTTCATTTTCTAAAATTAGATACTACATTATATTTTCAAGAATTCGATCTGAGCAAAAACACGATATCTTAAAATTTTCTCGATAGAAGAAAATCACAAAGATGCATCAAATTTTCACGAATTTTTTATATATATTACCATAACCGTGCATTACATTAAGTTCATATTTTAAACACATTGTATAAAATTCTATCATTGAGAATATGACCTAGCAGATTTTTAAAAGGGAACTATATTTTCTATCACCAAAATTTATATTTGTCATCAAGTTGTATCACCTAATAAATAGATCTATCGCCACGAAATATTTTCGTTCTCAGATAAACAAAAATTGTTCCCAGGTATGAATTATCAAATGAATGTTAATATATGTGTAAAATAAGAGATCGATAACCAATAAAATTATATTGCATTACATAAATATAAACTTCGTTCTTATAATAACAGTTTTGTTACTTAAATAATAGCTCTGTGCTCAGAATGGTAGATCTGTCACCAAATAAATCGATTATCGATCCCTGACTGCGACTCCTTTTTATTTGATATTTTGTCTTTTTATTTGATATTTGTTTTTTTTTTTTTTTTTTTTTTGTGCTAGCAACATTTGTAACTGCACGTAAAATTGTAACCTCCCAACTATTTTATTTAATTAAATTAAGTTTTAAGCTATATTCTACGTTGAAAATTATTACAAACGAAAAGCAAAGTGTTAGAAACTGTTGTAACTCTTCACCCTTAGCAGTGTTTGTGTAAAACATAAGTTTTTTACAAACCAAAGTTCAAGCCAAGTGCCAACTGTCAACGACTGGACGAATTCAAATTGGAGCTGGATCTATTCCCAAAGACTGCGTAAACCCGGGGAGTATTGCTTTTAATTTTCATATTTAGAAGTCATCTTTTACAATTACAACAATAAAAAATCAACTCCACATCGCTCACCCCTGTGAGCTACGTCCAAAACACACTTGGCAAAGTTTACTTCTCTCTTGGCTTGACGAGTAGTGGAAGCGAAGTTGAAGATAAAAACAACAAGCCCAGACATACACTAAACTCGAATACTTCACACACATTAAACAAGCAAAGAGTCATCCTCAAAAATACTCAAAAATTAAGTTATTAAATATTGAGTTGTACAGTTATTCAGATTTAATAATTACTATTCATTCTGTTTATACTGTCTTCCACACTTTGTTCTTGGTCTCCTTGTTTGTTTCTTGTTTATTTTCAATAGTCTTAATCTCAATTCTATTCATTCCTTATCATTTTGCTTATCCTTTCCATTTTCATAGTAACTTTACATAAAATACACTGAAATATTGAGGCTGGCTTTAGCTTATATAGTAAAAGGTGACTTATAAGTAATTAATTCTAATAATCAAGCCCAGTTTAGCCTAATATATTATAAAACTAATTTCAGTGCTTGGGAATGGACAGCAAAATGATGACTCGCTCAGCCGTGGCCCGCCGTACTGAGGAGCAACTTCGTGTGGCCCTCACTGAACTAAAACAATATAAGGACCAGTGCCAAATGCTGTTAAGGGAGAGAGATGATAATGAAAAAGAAATGCTATCTGTTTTACAAAAGAATAAGGATTTAAAATTAGAACTTAACAAGTTAAGCTTGGACTTTGAGGACATTCATAAGCAAAACGTGGAACTACAGGACATCGTTGATGGCTTCGACCAATGCCGAGAGGAGTATGAAGACACTCTCAAGAACTCGGCTAACTTGAAAATTAAATTGAATAATGCTGAGGACTATATTTTAAAACTTAAAGAACAAATACATGTTCAAAGTGCCACCCAAACACAAATCTTGTATGATGAACTTATCCATAGTAAAAGTAAGTCACATTCTATCTCTAAATCATGTAACATTGACATTTCTACTGTTGATTTAACCGGTGATGATTCATTGCCACTGTGTGAAATGAATAGTAGGAAAAAATTAAAGAAATATATTAGAATCAGAAAGTGCATCAAGAATTATTGTAAACTGTCACTGAAAAATAAAAAATGTTTAAATAATTTATCAAAGGTTGTTAAAGAAAACCAAATTTTGAATAATAATTTGCTAAATTGTAAAATTGACTTAGAGCAAATTAAGTGTAGCTATGAGGCCGATGTATGCAACCTACAAGCAGAGATTTCAATACTTCTAGACTCTTTAGACAATTTGAAAAAGAAATATGAGTTGTCACAGCAAGAAATGCAGGGGCATATATCAGCAATGAATGATCTGCTCGAAGTGACTCATTACAATGAGGAGCGGGTTTATTCTTTATTGAGAATCAACGGTTCCTCAGATAAAGCTGATCATTCCGTTTTAAATAATATTGCAGATATATGCTCCAGTCAGAAGGTACATACGGAATGCCCAACAAACATTACTTTAGTCAGTGACGAGTTAGGTAAGGATTTAGGTGTATATTTGAATAGAATGTGTATTGGACAATCTTTTTCTAATTTTTGTATGCCCGGAGCTTCTTACACTGAAATTTTAAAAAGGGCTTTAACTATGACATATTGTCCGAATACTACATTAATACTTTTAGTTGGGAGGAGAGGAAAATTAAACAAAAAACAGATGACTGAATATTTGGACAAATTATTTAATATAAAAAATGTTACAAAAGTCATATTGTTTACTTTTCCCTACATTCAAATGTTGCCAAAGAGATATAATAAAGAAAACATTTCCAGGTATCAGCTGAATAGCCTAATGTATACAGCTGTAAATAATAATTGTATTATTTTAAATGACTCGCATACACAATGTCAGGTTGTAGATATTAATAATTTAGATTTGAAACTATCTACTATGAAAAGAGATAAGTACTTCTTATCTCATTTTTATAAAAGACGTATAGCCAAGTTGCTATTTAACTTTTTGTTTATAAAATCAGCCAAGTATTTGGCTTCCTCGACTACTGCTTTTATTGAGCAGAATATTAGTCATATTTTGAACAAATTGGAATATGTTCCAAATATTTCTTTAAATTAGATAATAAGACAATGGAGGAAATCTCTTGCAGAAATAAATTACCTTTAAATAGTCAAAATCCTACCAATTTAATAGATTCAAATATAGTAAGTGAAAATAATTGTAATTTAATTAATCTGGTGCATCAGAATTTACAAGGTATGGTAGGTAAAGAACTTGAAATTGAGTTATTTTTGAAGGAATTTAACATTGATATTATGTGTATATCTGAACATTGGTTTAGATCACATGAACTCATTTTCAACTTCAATGATCACCAGATAGCAAGCTCGTTCAGTAGAGAAAATGCCATTAGAGGCGGCTCTTTAATATTAATCAGAAACAATTTTAAATTTAAGGAACGTAAGGATATTGTGAGTCTCTCTACTGAACGAATAATAGAAGTGGCCTGCATAGAGCTGAACCATCTAATAATTGTAGGCGTATACAGGCCTCCATCAGGGTTATACGAATCTTTTGAAGTAACTATGGAACAAATTTTGTCAAAAATATGTGCATCTAACAAAAAGGTTATTATATGTGGCGATTTTAACATTAATTTATTAGATTTAACCTCAACTACTGTTAGATTCACATCTTTATTTCAATCGTATAACCTTTACAGTTTGTTTCAGGAACCAACAAGGGTCTGTGAGACTACAGCCACTTGTATTGACAATATATTTACTAATCTTATTCCAGACAAAAAAGAAATAATTAATAAGCTAAGTTCTGATCACTGTGGACAAATAGCCTCTTTTAATATCAAATGTGACAGTGATGCGAAGAAAAATCTTGTGTTTATTCCTGTGACCACAAAACGTATTGAGCAATTTAGAAGTAAATTAAATTCAAATATCCATTTATTGGACAGCTCACATAGCTCTGATGAAGCTTTTAATAAATTATTTAAGGTGATAAGAACTCAATTTAATTCAATATTTACTTCTAAAACGGTTAGAAACAGTAATAAAAAAACTAAATTTATTAATTGGGCAACAAAAGGAATAAAAATAAGTAGGAAAAGATTATATGACTTATATGATGAAAGGTGTATTAACAATAGTGAAGTATTTAAAGCATATGTTAGAAACTACTCAAAAACCTTCAGAAAAGTTTGTAAAGCTGCTAAAGCCCTATATATAAAAAATAAAATTAAAAACTCTAAAAATAAAATCAAAACAACATGGCAGGTAATAGCGGGTGAGACTGGAAATGTCACCTGTCGTAGCTCTGATTTTGAACTATACTTTGAAAATAAAAAGATTACTAATGATCAAGAAGTTGCGACGGTCTTTGAAAAGTTTTTTGCTGACATTCCGGTCTCAACGACAAAAAATTTAAATTCTTCGTCTGAAGCTGCCGAAAAGCTACTCAGAGACAATGTAAAGGAATGTGATGTCAATTTTAAGTTTAGAGAAATTAACCCCAGAGATATTATTGATACCTTTAAATTGTTGAGTATCAAAAATACTGCTGATCTCTGGGGCATGTCCACAAAAATTATTAAATCAATAATTGACATCGTAGCTCCTCATTTAGCAATGATTTTCAATGACTGTATAAAAAATGGTGTTTTTCCTGACTTAATGAAGCATAGCAAGATTGTTCCTTTATTCAAAGCCGGAACTAAATCGGATCCCACGAATTTCAGGCCTATATCAATTCTACCGACCTTTAGTAAAATATTTGAAAAAATTATTTTAAAACAATTACTAGTACATTTTAATTCTAATAATTTATTACATGATAATCAATACGGATTTACTAAGGGTCGATCCACAACGGATGCTGGTATAGGACTCCTTTGCAGTATTTTTGAGGCTTGGGAGGAGTCGCAGGATGCCTTAGGTGTTTTTTGCGATCTCTCCAAAGCCTTCGATTGTGTTGAGCATGCTACATTGATCAGGAAATTGCGCCACTACGGAATTAAAGACTCTGCTCTCAGCCTTTTGACTTCTTACCTTAAAAATAGGACTCAAAGGGTTGAGGTTAATAGTAAAAGGTCCAAAGGAACCAAAATAGAATTAGGTGTCCCACAGGGATCTATATTAGGCCCATTTCTTTTTCTCATCTATATAAATGACTTACCTTATCTAGTTAAGGATAATAATAATGAGATAGTGCTTTTTGCTGATGACACTTCACTTATTTTTAAAGTGAAGCGACAACAGTCGAACTACGACGAGGTAAACAGTGCTCTCTCAAAAATAGTACATTGGTTTAATGTTAATAACTTACTTTTAAATTCTAGTAAAACAAAATGTATAAAGTTTACTTTGCCCAATGTTAGGCAAGTCCAAACCAATGTAGTATTAAATGATGAGAAGATGAATTTGGTAGACAACACTGTATTCTTAGGTATTACACTTGATAGTAAATTACAGTGGGGTCCTCACATTGTTAATCTTGCAGGTAGGCTCAGTTCTGCAGCATATGCAGTCAGAAAAATTAGGGAAATTTCTGACGAAGATACGGCACGATTAGTATATTTTAGTTATTTTCATAGTAGGATGTCATATGGAATCCTTTTATGGGGAAACGCTGCCGACATTAATACAATATTTGTGCTGCAGAAGCGAGCCATACGTTCTATTTATAAAATGTCTGCTTTAGAATCTCTGAGAGATAAATTTAAAGAAATTGGTATTCTAACTGTTGCTTCTCAATACATTTTGGATAATGTAATATATGTTAGAAAAAATATAAGTAAATTTAAAGTTAAAAGTGACATTCACTCTAGGAATACTAGAAATAAGCACAAGCTAGATATGCCGGTGATCAGACTTAGTAAAGTCAGTAAATCTTTTAAAGGTCAATGTATACGCCTTTACAACAAAATCCCAGAAAACGTTCAAAATCTTTCCATTAATAAATTTAAAAAAGTAGTTAAAGAACGTTTGTGTGCCAAAGCCTATTATAAGGTCAATGATTTCATAAACGATGGCACACCTTGGGAGTAGGATGGCTTCTTGCAAGGCTACTTCTTCATTATTATAGGACTTACAATTATGTATGTGGATATTGTATATAATATTTAGTTACAAAATTGTAAACTTTATTTTAAAAGATTAATTTTGTCTCACTTTTTTTGGTAAAAAAGTGGGCCCCGTGCGAGTTTCTTACGCCGGTTCTTCTCGCCGGGTTAGTTCCCGAACCGGTGGTAGGCATCATGTAGGACTTTCTGAAAACATTTATTTTAAATTTATTCAGAAATAAAACAATTTTGATTTGATTTGATTTGATTTGTCACCAATACAGTAGTAACATTTTATTTCGTTCAGATATTAAATTAATAGTATTCGTTACCAATTTAATACATCAATTTATAATTTTAATGAAAAAATGATCAAAGGGGACTAAATATAAATATTGATTATTTTAACTTTAATTAAGTGTTTTATCTACAATTATGCTAGCCATAAGCCAGCTATTAAACCAGAGCTGATTATTCAGTGGTTATTTTTTTTAAGAATAAATATTAATTATTTTAACTTTAATTAAGTGTTTTATCTACTATTCTGCTAGCCATAAGCCAGCTATTTTAAACCAGCGCTGATTGTTCAGTGGTAATTATTTTAAACAATAAATATTGATTATTTTGACTTTAATTGTTTTATTTACTACTCTGCTAAAAATTTTATTTAAATATAATTTATACTACCAGTGGAAATTTAGAACCTTGGGAGTCTAGTTAAGTAGCAGAATCTTTTGGTTGAAACGATGATGACAACCCTAATTTTTTATTTGAACTTAATGCAATTTTCTAGTAACATAATATGATTTATTGGTGATCTCTTTAAATTGGTTTGCTTAAATACTTATTAGGACACACCTATTATAATACATACAAAAACATTTATTTGGTACTAGACCTTATATCTCAGGATTTTAGGTGATTTATTGTGGAACTGATTTTGCATTGTTTGGTGACTACATTTTGGTGAGATAGACAGACTATTTTGAGGACAAACCCTATTATTTAAGAAACACAAAACTAATTAAATTGGTGATAGCTTAAATGATACCCTTTTTAAAATGTTGTATATTTATCGAGTTTTTGAGAAAAACCTAACTTGGCGATGATTCCGCGTCGTCCTTTTTCACCTGGCATATGATAGACTGGCGTGAGTGTGAAGAGAGAAGGACGATATTTGATTTTTTGAGTTAGTCGCCCTCTTAAGTTGTGTTTTATTTGCCAATTCCGCGGTTTGTTTGTACACTAGGTACGTTTTAGTTTGTTACAGCAGTCTCAATAGCCGCGTACTGACCAAGCGATCGGCCTTGCGAGGCAGCCTCGGACATTTGCCGCAATACGCATGCCGCGTGATGCGCTTTGGTCTGTAAGTTTTCTAATCCGAGGCTGCCTCCCGCAGCAAGGCCGAGCCACCGTAAGGCTCAGCCAGCATCGACTCTCAGTTTAACTTGAAACGCGCAACTAACACGCAACGAATAAGCGAGGCAAAGCATTATCGTCTTCAGTGAGCACGGCAAACGTATCGAGGCGCCTTTGAGCATCGGCAAAACCGACAGCGCTCGGCTCAGGCCGGGCGAGGCACGTGTCTTGAGTCTTGACCTCAGAACAGAAAAAAATCGGTGGTATTGACCGACCGAGGAATTGCCTCGCGAGGCTGCTCGCTCAATAAGTACGCGACTAATGATGTGATTAATCACTAAATTATTCAGTCTAAACTATTAGCTTTTTCAAATTTCTATATTATACTAGGTATCCTAATTTTAAAACCTATTACATATTTTGTGTAATGTATTCTGTTGCAATGTTTTTGAATTCTTAAACAATAAAAACAAAACGAAATTATATTTTGTATGTTCAAGATACCATCGTATGCCTGATGCCCCCCGTAACTCAATCATATTGGAGTGTCTGAGAAAAAATATATTGTAATCGTAACGAATAAGTAACAGGTCCATTGAAATATCAGCTCTAAAAAATAAATGGTAGCGTTTATTTTCGTATAGTTAAAGATACTTTCGATATCAATGTATGAGGAAAAAATTAATGGTAACAGTATTAGGGCCGGGACACATACACACGATACGACGTCATGTCGTACCACGATGCGGCGACGTTTCGCGATGCGACGCGACTCTACGACGAACATCGTAAAAAAATACGTCGCGACACCGTTAAACTAGCCACGATACACGGCACGACGCCGTCGATACAATGCAGGGTCAATTGTCGCAGTTAATTTCTTTGAATTTTGAATAACACGCATCGTGAGTTTCTATGACGTGACGTCGTGCCGTGTATCGTGGCACGTTACGATGTCACGACGTAGTTTTTACGATGCTCGTCGTAGATTGCCAGGACGCGACGTCGCATCATGAAACGACGCCGCATCGTGGTACGACACTACGTCGTATCGTGTTTATGTGTTCCGGCCCTTAAGCTATCATTGAAATCACAAAAGAATGATATTATACGCAATATTAATATGAATCGCGTTCATGTTACATTTCATTTTTATAATGTTATTATTAAATTATTTTGCCCTTTTCGTCGTTTTTGAGATTAGTCTTGAGCAAACATACTCACTTTATACTAAGTATGTATTGTATAATTAACGCCTCCGTGGTCTAGTGGTATATAGCGCAGCTCTTGACTCGGAGGTCGTGGGTTCGATTCCCGCGTTGGAAACATGTTATTTCCAGGTTTGGTTAGGACAATGCAGGCTGATCACCTGATTGTCTGACAAGTAAGATGATCCATGCGTCGGATGGGCATGTAAAAAGTGGGTCCTGCGCCTGATCTCTCACCGGTCGTGTCGGTCTTCCGTCCCACTGGGTTATAAGAGTAAAGGAATAGAGAGTGCTCTTGTGTACTGCGAACACACTTGGGCACTATAAAATTACTCCTGCGTAGCTGGCCTGGTTTCAATGAAACCGGCCACCGTCACCGAAACCGGTGTGGGAGCTATTATTATTATTATTATTATTAGTATTGTATAAAGTGGCATAACCGACAAGGACAAGACATTATTTAACTATAACATCTGTATATGCTGTGGATATTTTATAGTTTAGATGTCATAACTCATCTTCTTCTTATATATAAAATTCTCGTGTCACAATATTAGGCCGCGTACTCCTCCGAAACGGCTTTACTGATTTTGACCAAATTTTATAATTATTATGCATATTCATTGGGTCTGAGAATCGGCTACTAGGTACTTATTCTATTGATAAGTGCATTTGCTGAATAAATAATAGTAAATTATTACAACTCGAGACTGACGGCGACCATTGTTTGTGCGACGGGATAGCGATGGACGTTGCCATGGTGACATACTTATTTAGTCACTTCAATAAAATAATACGGGCGAAATACTATGGCAAAGAAACGTTTTCCGGGACAGCTAGTAATATTATAGAATTAAAACGATTTGCGCTATTTCTCATGATGGTCCTCAAAGCCGGATTATACTAAAACTAGCCGATTTCACAACGATTATTATAGATTACACAAAAAAGTCTAATAGTGTATTAAGTACTAAAACTGGCTTAAGCTACTAAAAATCATTCTTCTTGGAGTTCTTGGCAGAAATAATATTTAAAAATAAATTATACTAGACCGTGTTACAAAACTAAGTGATAATACTTTAGGGTACATAATATTGTGTCCCTTGTATAGAGTTTACTGTGAAAGTAGTAGCGCTGAAAGATCAGTTTTTTTTTGTATGGGCTTTTGTATGTATTTTCCCATAAAAAAGATAAAAAATACTCATTAGCTTTGTCCACACTGTGCCTTTTTCTGTTCATCAAGGGCATGCGTTATAGTGCAGTAAACAGCGAACGTGAGGCATGCCCGCGACGCATGCCCTCTGACCGTATCCAAAAAACAAAAATGACAATGTTGGCGTTGCGTTCGTTGACGCATTCAATTATTGAATGCGCCAAAACGAAAGTTGAATGAAAGAAGATGACGAAAATTGAAGACGAAAGCGCATAGTGTGGATATAGCTTTTCAGCGCTGCTATTGTCACAGCGCAATCTATATACCTATTTACACCCTAAAGTATATCACTTAGTTTTGTTACACCCTGTATAAAAAGAGGATAATATTATGGGTGCTTTCAAATGTGTTTTAAATGACAACACTCTTACCGGTCTATTGTTTACTAAGAATCTCTTTGTATCGCCAAAAAACTAATTGGGAGGGCCTCATTAACAAAAGGACCTAACAGCCGGTAACAGCCAGCAATCAAGGATGCACCGATCCTCGCGTCGTGCACGGAAATGTAAACCCTATCCACCGTGACCTAGAAACTAAAATGGCGCGAACGCAAACACCGAGCTTTACAAACAATAAAATGAAACAAACACAAAATTTCACACACCCATTGTTCCACTGACAATGGGATGTCAACAGCCATTCAGCCAAACTGTAGGCATTGTACGGATCCTATTTCTGGGGCTGGAAGAAAAAAGGGTCAAGTCAAAACTTGTTTTTATTAGGGCCTTATCACACTGGCGATTAACGAGCGATTTGAAAGCGACGCGACTGCGCAGCGCACACGCCGCGATGAATGACGCCGCGATTGCGCGGCGTTAGGGTATGTTATTCGAATATTCGAATACTCGTTTTATTCGAATATTCGACGATTTTATTATTCGAATATTCGCCAAATTATTTTTCGAATAATTCGAATAGTAAAAATATTTTTTATTTTTGTTTAAAATGCTTTCAAACATAAAATTATCATGGAATAAGAACATAATTAAGTTTATTTCAGAAAAATAATATTATTTTTGAATATTCTACATCTTCAATGATAATAGAAATATGTTTTTAGTCTAACTAATGACTAATGAGTATACGACCATTCATCGTCGCCGTTGACCATGTTTTAGAAACGTCTAATAAATTCATTTGCATGTTTTAGGCAAAAATTGGTGGACGCACCTTAACATACACTAGGTATGTACCAAAATATCCTTTTAATTTTCGCAGTCGGGCAAAACTACAAAAGGATAGTGCGGCTACAACGGAAGCTTATAAGTTATACTTAACGAGCTTGACAAACAATGAGTTCATTATACCTAATGAACCTGAATAATTATATTATTAATACACTGGTAATATACCACTATGAATAGGTGCAACATACTATTATATTGTATTATACTAAAACTCTCACTTGAATAAATCATGTTCCGTTTCAAAGCTTTTCGCTAGGTACGTTGCAACTCTAGCAAACTACTGTTGCCTGTTGGGTTTGTTCATTACCTACATAGGTTCTCTCCAAAGACCTTTAAAACCTAGTTCGCTCATTCGTACATTAATCAAAATAGAAACTGTAAATACGTAGTTTATATCATCCTAGGAACCTGCCGGGTATCAGTTATTATCTACGATTATATTTTAAACTAGCTGTTGCCCGCGACTTCGTCCGCGTATACTGCATACAAAAAAAGTAAAATATATCATCCTCCTTTTTGGAAGTCGGTTAAAAAGTAGCCTAAGCTGTTATTCCTTAGGTACTCCATCAGCTATCTGCCAAAAAAAGTCCCGTCAAAATAGCTCCAGCCATTTCGGAGATTCGCCGGAAGTTCGGAACAAACAGACAGACAGACAGACATACAGACAAAAATTGTAAAAAATGTTGTTTTGGTGTATATAGCGCATATATACATTCATAATATGCATGTAGTAAAAAACGGTTCTTTTAATATTATAACAAACAGACACTCCAATTTTATTAATAATTATTTGTATAGATAACTAAGATTTTTATTAAGTTTTTTTTTTAAATAAGAGTAAGAACAGCACTAAAACGACTTTATTTCATTAATATTATAAATTATTTCTCGGACTCTGAAACTGGGAAATTAAACTAAGTTTCCCGTTTATTTTTTGCGTTCATAATTTCCTCTATGTTTTCATCCTTTTGGCGTACCGTTACACACGTCTTTGCGGTGTGTACTTAGCGCTATTCATTACTCAGACGGACGGACTCTTACATCAGAATAATAACAATTTAAAGACATACGTCTTTAAATTGTTATTATTCTGATTTTTTTTTATATAGGTAGACCAATAGGTAGACAAAAATATAATCCCCCTTACTAATAAACGCTGTAAGTAAGTATATGCTTTGAATAGTTATACTTATACAGTGTTTTGTCTTCTTCAATCCAATTTCATCAATGTGAATATAAATTACTTATATTATAAGAAATACTTTTGTATTGTATTGTAATTAAAAAATACACTTGTGTGACAGGAACAAAGCACTGTATAACTATTCAAAGCTTATACAAAACCCTATTAGAAGGGGGTAAATCTTTACCTGGTTATAAACCTTGTAAGTTGTAGGTATTAGTCGTGTTCGTTTCCTTTTTTCAATGCACATTGCGCATGCGCAAAGTTAAAAATTAGTGTCGAGTGTCATGTTCTAAAATCTGACAGAAATTGTTAGTATTTTATTGGATTGGCATTTTAGAACATGAAACTCAATTATGAAGTTGACTGTCAGCTGCCAAGCTGCGAAAAAATTAAACGAATACGGCTATTCAGTTGGTATTCAGTGCCTTGACATTTAAACGATGACTTGCCGTCAAATGTATTAACCATTAGATATTCGTTATCGTGCACAAGTGTGGGAAAGTGATGCAATATCCAGAAACCTGCTCTTTTGTGTTCCCTCCAAAACTCCATCGAAAGTTTCAGTAAAGCGTCTATCACTTTATTGAATCGACTGACTTGACTTCTTGACTGTATTGACTTTATACTTAGACTTTGACTAGACTCTGCTTTAGACCTGACTGACCTGACGATAATATAGAAAAAATTGTACCTATTCAGAATATTGTTTTCCCGCCATAATATTTTACTCGACACGGTTATAGCCGAAGTGCCATGATAAGAAGAAAAAAAAAACGTCAAAGTGAATGTTGCAAAAGAAAACTCAATGTCAAAACATTTATTGACAAAATTCGAAAGCCAACATCGGAATTGGAATTTTATTTTCTAATAATTAATAATAGTGACGATGTCGTTGGTGAAATTATTTTCGCTTACATCTAGAGGTAAATAGCTGCAAATTGCAAAATTAATTTCAGTGCACAAAAATCTATTAGTTACGCAACCTAACATAACCTACACGAAATATATAAATAATAACTAAAGACGCATTAAATCGGCATATTATGTACTTGTGTTATTTATAACGTTCTTATTTTAGTGCGAGCTGCAAACGCTAGCAGCTCCCTCGTCCGATATGCTTCAAGTTCTGAGGGAAAATCTGAGAAAGTGTACCCACCTAAGGATCCTGGATTTATCTATGTTAATGCTGAGGAACAGGACATGAGTTTCAAAGCTATGACTGACAGAGCAGCCCAGACGATCTTTTGGACGGAACTCGCCCGTGGCTTTGCTGTGACACTGGCTCATCTTTTTAAGGTAGGTTTTTAAAGTGTTCGCCGATTACCTACCTACTGACTGTGTTGATGTTTTATTTATAGCTTTAAAGTTAATTGCTTATTTGTTCTTCTGGTGTATTAGCTACATTTTTATAAAGTTTTATTTTTATTAATTCATTAGTTATTGTATAAAATAGTGACAAATAAACAGCAAAATGTTTGTTTAATATAAAACAATAATATTACTTACTGTTATAAATCTACACTTTTTAAATAATACAGTATTCACAGAAAAAAAATTGCTGACTCAAAATAATCTAGTTTAGTCTTTTAACTAAATGTGATCATTTTCTTGTCAGTCCATAAAATTATTGAAACTACCAAGTTGTTACTATATCAAGTAACAATATTTTTTTAATACTTACAGGAACCAGCAACAATAAACTATCCATTTGAGAAGGGACCTCTGTCTCCGAGGTTCAGGGGCGAACATGCTCTGCGTCGGTACCCATCTGGTGAGGAGAGATGCATCGCCTGCAAGCTCTGCGAGGCTATTTGCCCTGCACAGGTTTGATTCTTTACATTGTCATTGCAGGCTAGTGATGGTCCTACTGGAAACAGGGGTAGCTTATATCTTGCAGTCAACCGATACAATGAAAATAATAATAACTTTTGTCATTAAAGATTAGTTAAAACTTACATGATGTATCCTGATTTCAAGATGATAGACACAAAAACTTATAAACCAATGTTTTTTTTTCAGGCTATAACAATTGAAGCTGAGGAGCGTAAAGATGGTTCCAGAAGGACCACCCGCTACGATATTGACATGACCAAGTGTATTTACTGTGGATTTTGCCAGGCATGTTGAATTTAATACCAAATTAAGGTCACTCAGTAGTAAAATAAATTTTCTGTTTGATATTGTTATGGAATCATTAAAAAAAGTAAGGAAACTGCAAAAAGGGAAAAGAGCAAATCCGGCTTTAAAACAATGTGTGATCAAATTCCCAAAATGATACTAATATTCTCCAGTATACTAACACTAATGCAAAAGAACCTAAAAATATACATTAATTAATTTTAAAAATATTATACAAATGCAATGCAGGGATTGCTTGTTTTCAAAAAGTTATAAAGTGAAGTTGTTCTTTGATTCAAAACATTTTGTGTCCGCAGGAGGCATGCCCAGTAGATGCCATAGTTGAGGGACCCAACTTTGAATTCTCAACGGAAACCCACGAGGAACTGCTTTACAACAAGGAGAAGTTGCTAGCCAACGGAGACAAATGGGAGAGTGAAATCGCTTCCAACATTAGAGCAGATCATCTGTACCGTTAGGCGAAATCATTTCTTAGAATCAATATTTTAAAATGATCTTGGAGAATCTGACCAACTGTTAAAATATCTGAAAATCAATTGTAAATATCCATTCTCCAAAATCATCTTAAAAATTAGTCATTTTTAATTTATGTGATAAATAAACAGAAGTAATAATGTTAAATGGTATTTTGCTCTGCGCTATAATAATACGACTATAAAGTGTGACTCCTGACAAAATTCAGAATCACAATCTGCATGATTTTCTGAGTTCAACCTCATTCACAGGATGCAGTCCTCATATTTTTAACCGACTTCCAAAAAGGAGGAGGTTATATGTTACATACTCAACTCCAAGCAGGCCCTCTGCTGCTCTATTTATAAAATAAAACTATTTTTAATTGTCATTAATATGATATATTTAACCTTATTTGAAAATCAAAACCAATAAAAATATAATTTTTTTTCAGTCAATTACCATGATTATAATTAATTTATAAGTATAAAAATAGTATAATTTATTGGTCAAAAAAATCTTAAACACAACTAAATTGATAGATAAATATTTACATACCTACTACAAAAGCCAGCATGCTACAAAAGTCATTGTGCTAAGTTATGTAAGGAGGATATTAGATTATCATATATATTGGATCCGAGATCATTGAGTCAATGATATTGGATAATGTAATATAGACATATGATTCATTTCCTCCTTGATCATAGATTTTTGACATTTGCTGAGAGATTGGATCCAATACGGTCATAGAAATAGGTGTTGCCAGTTATTTAATATAAAAAAGAGTTTTTAATTTCTTGTTTGTTAATATGTTTCAAATAATGTAATGTAATTATTTTTCTAATTATATACTTGGATTATCTTGCTGAAATAACAAAAAACAAGCCATATTAAAAATGACGATGTCTTTTGACAAATCGAATTCTCTGAGATCTAGTAACCCTGACGTCAATACCTGTCAGCGTTAGCGCTCTCCATTGGCTATTGAAACCACATATGACGTAAAATAGGATCAATGAAATATGATAATGTAATATGTAGATATGATCAAATGATCATATATATTGGATCCTATATATGATCATAGAAATGATCCAATATAAATGATAATGTAATACCCCCCTAAGTAAGTATTATTTTTTAAATAAAAATAAATAATCCTAGATAAGTTACTTAATACTCTTAAAATGGATAGATGGATGGATTAATATCCAAATTCTAAAGGAACAGTAAGTCGAGCTTAATATAATTAAACTTTAAAGTCATTGTACTACTCGTAAAATTTCCAAAAAAAAAAAAACTAATAAGTTCTATTAAATGTCAAGTCATTAAGTATGTTAATTATTAAAAACTAACCAACCCTTGCTATGTCACAGCCCAGGATTTATAATTAGGGCGTTATAGGCCACGGCCTTAGTGTGGCATCCTAGAGGCCCTACAGTACAGTAGTGTCAGTAGTTTGAGCATCATAGGAAAGGTATATTTTTTCTAAAGTATACTAAAAACAACAGATATAACTGAGGTAGCTGCGGTACCAACAAACTATATGAAATCAATTAGTATGGTTTCCCCCTAGTATCTTATAGCTGTATCTCTCTAAATCTGCGATGACTTGGTCCAAGCTTCTATCAGCATCGATAGTCAGCACCTCACAGCCCACGTCTGGAGAACTAAGCCAATTCTCGTAGGATTCGTGAACCTGAAATGGATTTGAAAGAATATTAGTTTGTGGTCATAGGCAGAAATAATAAAAATAAAAAGGTGGTATAATATGTTATTTGTTTAGGTATAATAATACTACAGATTACACAATAATACACACAAAAGTCAACCTATTATACATAATTATTATATTTTTTATGCAAATTGTGTTAGTAATGTTACTCATGCTCAATTATGCCAAGGAAGAGTCATAGGAATATGAGTACATAACTGCATAATAAATATAATTATATATAACCACTTATAAATCCTCCTGTTGCAGTCACATAAAAATTTGCCACGTTATAGAGAATTCAGCAATGCTTCTAATACTGATATTAGCCAAACCTTCATATTTTCAGTAAACATATTATTGTTATCCTCTAATTATTTAATTGTACAGACACACTAATGCTGCGGCCGCACATGCGCATATCGTCACGAAGCTTCGTGATATGAGACAATACCATTGGACAATACACGCAGATTGTCTAATGGACGTATCGTTTTAAGCACGAAGCACTACGCGGGTGCGGCCCGGACATTAATCTATTTGATAATATTATGTAAAACTAGACGATGTCCGCAACTCTGTTGTGCCAAAATTCGTCTATCGCGTGGAAACTGTAAATTTTTTCGCGATAAAAAGTATCCTATATCCTTTCTTGGGGCTCGGCATATCTCCATACCAAATTTCAGCAAAATCGTTTCAGCAGTTTGGACGTGAGTAGGTAACAGACAGACACACTTTCAAATTTATAATATAAATATGGATGTACCTGTTCTAAATATTCCAATGGCACCTCTGCCTCTTCAGCTCTACCTCTCTTCATCATTCTCTCCCAAACTATTTTTGGATTTGTCTTTAAATATACTGTAAAGAAATATTTTAAATTTATTCTTCCGAGAATGTGTGACAGTTTTTTTCTTAATGTGATACAGTAATATAATTTCAGTTGGTTTAAAGACCAAAACATGATGTAATAATATGAGATAATAAAAAATATATTATGTTCTTACTAGCCATTACAATAACCTAACAGGGAGAAATACAAGGCTGCTTAATTTTAATCCATAAAATGTTAGACACAGCCTTGGATTTATAAAAAGGCCACTATAGGCCACATCCTAGGGGTGGCAGCATCCATAATTACGGATTTTGTACATGGGGCAGCACAAATAAAGTGGCCTACCCTCAATAAAATTGGCACTGGATAGACCCCAAAAGAGGAATAGCAAAAGTAAACTTTACCTATAAGATCTAAGGAGATGTCTAAATTCTTCTCCGTGTAGTCAAACCATTCTAGAAGTACCTGGTACTCCGCTTCTTCTAGGAAATTCTGTTTCTTGGCATTCTCTACAAAACAGTGCCTGCTGTTTTGTACTGATCTGTAAATGTTATAAATGAACGTTAATTCATCAAGTCCCATACGGTCACCGGTGACTGAGACACAATAGAAATTCTATTGTGTAAAAAAGCTAGCTAGCAATTACTATCAACAAGCTACAAAATTATTATCGAAGCTAATCTTACTCACTCTCTCTAACTAGTAACTTGAGAGACAAGGAAAACCCTTAGGGCCTAAGGGATAAGTTATTCTCCTTTGTAAATAGATATTTAATATTTACATAATACATTTAATTATACTATACCTTTGTATTCAAATTAGGAGGATGCTGCAGTGGCTAATAAAATATTTCTATCACATGTCTAATGTGTAGAAATGTAATAGAAAAAATATTTCTTCAGAAGTAAAACAGTCGCAGCAATGAATCATAATACAAATACAACCGTACATAAGAATCAAATACCTTTCAAACATTTTGACGGTGATGTTAGAGTTGCTGGGTGGACTTGTCTGGATCTTCAGCCTGCTGAGGTGGACATAATGTTGAAAGGCGAAGCTCCACTGGTTCATGTCACTGTACAGCAGTCCCAGTAGATTGTGACCGCTCACATCCCGCCACTCTTTTATCGGCTCCTATAATTTGAGTAGTCTGTGTAGAAACCGATGAATTAGAAGCTAAGTGTTACTGCTAACTATAAAGAATTTTTCAGCATTTCTCTCTCTTCAAAGAATTGTAATAGGGTTAAAATCACTTACAGGATGGGATTCCACATTTTTATACTTGTGAAAATGTTTTATGCACGTTGACTTTCCAGATCCAATATTCCCTTCTATCGATACTCTAAATGGCCGCTTAGAGGCTGTCCGTATTGAGTTTGATATTGTTTTTATATTAGGCATTTTAAGTTTTGGAATAAGAAATTTCGTTTATAACCACTTTTTAATTGATCTTACAATTTCGTGTTTATTTTTCGACAAATTGACGCAAATTTGGCGCCAAATGTGACACTTGATTTTTTTTATAAAATTTGAATTCATCGAATACACTGAGCTCCTCTGGCAGGTATTAAGGGCCCCGAAGACGATCAAACGGTTTGAAAGAAAGAAAGAAAGAAAAATAAATTTATTTGGTATTTAGCATCTTACAAAAATAATTCTTAACTACTAATACTATCCTATGTAATACCAAATTGGTTCCCATTCAGCAATGTTGCGAACGGATCCGCAACGCTGATTTTCAATGGACACCTTACTTTTACTTAAAAACATAAAAATTATAAAAATCCTTACTAATCATAATGTAACAAAATATTATTGTATTTAAAGCTACTTTAAAAAATAAGTATGTATATAAGTTTATAATAAAACAACTCTTGAAGGCATTGGTGACATTAACATAAATTTTATAAAGGTATATAGGTTTGACTCAAACACGTAAATTTTGGTTTGACTCAAATCGATTTGATCGTGTACAAAGCTAGTTTGAACGGTTTGTCAAACTTTTACGTGTTTGAAGCTTGTTTGATGAAATTTCATATTTTCGTTGTGTTTGACGCGCCGTTTGATCGTGTTCCGACTTCCGACGCGTTTGAAGGTTTGATCAAACCCGGCTTAGTTTAGTGCTGGATTATGAAGAAGAAAAAAAGAAAGAAGCTGTAGTTGTTCTGTAGATGTTCGTGGGTAAAACTATGTTAGTCCATATTGTGCAAAGAAATATATTTGTTTTACCAATTTTAAAATTACTGTTTTTTTTTATGGTAAAATCTAAGGCTTTAACATTAATACGAGGAGGAAAAATATCAAAAACTGTCAGATTGGCATTTTTGTTATTCATTCACGTCAAAACATTGAAGTGACGTTTACAAGTTTTGTCTGTTCGTCGTAAAATTTGCAAAAATTTTAGCCACGCAGCATGTTAGATGCACCGGCTGCAAAAACAGAAATTACCAAAATGGATTCTGAAAAGGATTCTTCTCCCGAACAGGTACAGCCGTGAAACTACATTGTATTTTAAATACCTTACATTTTTCAAGTGTTACGTATCATATTTGGTTTTCGGTAGGATCGCCAGCCTTTTGGTGGCCTGGAGTTTCAAGTATCCGAAGTAGTCGGCAGATTAGAAGCGGTAGCCAATGCCCAAGATACGCCGGAAGAGGAAAGAAGGCCGGAGACGAGAAAAATAAGCGCTGGTTTCTTTGAGCCGGCAGAGATGTCAATGGATGATATATTGAAGGATTTGGAGGAATTAGTGAAAAAGACTGACCCAAATTGTGATGCTTTGGAGCCAACGCTCCTACCGACGGATGCAGTCACTCGTGCTGCTATACTATCTCACAGCATTAGTGTGTTGTTTTCCAAACTTGAAAGAAGCCATTCCTCCAGATTAGGTGCACATATAGCTAGTGAGACTACTCGTTGGATGTCGCACATGTTCAGGTTAGTGTTATACATAATATTTATTCTTTTCGGCCTTAAATAACTAATTATTTTCCAACTTTACTTAATTATGAGTTGTTCTTATAAGACTGTTATGTTATTACTTTGTTTAAAACTTAAAAGCATTATACAATCAATTTTTAAAAATATGCATAACAATTTAGTATGAAGGTGATTACATACAGTTTGTTACACTTTCTTATCTAAACTTATTATTAAGTGCATGTTATGCTGTAACCAGTGCCGTAAATAGCCTTTTTTGCGCCCTGTGGGAGCTTATAACTGCACCCTTGTTTTTCAACTGGCTTCCAAAAAGGAGGTTATATGTTCGGCTGTAGATTTTTTTTCACTACATTGAAAAACATCTCTGGGGCGCAGCGGGAAGTACTTATCGGGAGCAATTCGAAAGAATAACAATCTGCCTGGTCTGGCCATTCTTGTGCCCCCCCAGAGTCTACGCCCTGTGCCTGGGCACCGGTAGCACCACCATATTTACGGCACTGACTGTAACTAATATCATACTTACTTGCTAAGGCAATTATACCATTGTTTAGCAGTTCTTAGACTTATAATAATAAAAATTCTTTCAGTGTTAGATAGCCCATTGATCAATGAAGGTTATAAGCTATATTTTATCACATTATTTCATTGTTACATAACTCATTCATCGAGGTAGGTTGTAGGCTTTTTTTATAACGCTAAGACTAATAGGAGCAAAGAAATAGAGGAAAATGTGGAAAAAATGAGGGAAATTATATGAGAGGGCTTATTTGAACGCGCTAATCTCAGGAACTACTGGTCCGATTTGAAAAATTCTTTTACTGTTGGATTGCCCATTTATCGAGAAAGCCTATAAGCTATATTTTATTACGCTAAAGCCTAATTGGAACTAAGGAATAGAGAAAAATGTGGAAAAAACGGGGGAAATTATATAAAAGGGCTTATTGGAACGAGCTAATCTCAGGAACTACTGGTCCGATTTAAAAAAATATCTTTCAGTGTTAGATAGCCCATTTATCAAGGAAGACTATAGGCTATATTTTATCACGCTAAGACTAATAAGAGCGAAGAAATAGATGAAAATGTGAAAAAAACGGGGAAAATTATATGGAATTGCTTATTATGAACTACTGGAGCAATTTTTATGTTATTTGGCAAACATGACCACCTAAAGGGATATAGGCTATTTTTTGCTGCAAAATGTACGGTTGCGTGAATTTTCTAAATTACGCAAGCGAAACCGCGCGGAACATCTATATATAATAAAATCGTAGGAAAGTCAATTCTGTATATTGAATATTTTTATTTTTTGTACAATAAATAATACTTGGGATGCGAACTACTGTGCTAACGCGGACGAAGTCGCGGGCAACAGCTAGTTCTATATATAATGACATACAAAGTTTCATCAAAATTGGTCCATAATTTTATCATTAGACATGAAGAGAGAAGGACCAACAAACAGATTTATGCAAGATTTGTATGGTTGACCTTAAAATCCAGATTTTTTAACATTCAACATTAATTTAATTATTCAATATTCATATTTTTAATTTGACCTTTCCATTTCATATTGTAGCCATTGTATAAAATATTTTAAATAGTCATCAAATCATATTTGACTTCAACTACTCACTAATTTTTAAATTTGTCACTCATGTGCTTAATTAGTTGTGAAAATTGGTTTTAAATGTGCATAGTTCTAACTGATATCATCAATCATTTTAGGTCAAAAATATTTTCTGCGAACTGATAAAGTATAATACATTAGTATTATAAAATATAAGTATAATACTTTTAATGTATCAGACAAGAACAAACATTGTGTTATTATAACACATTGTGGGATCCTTTTATGTTGGGATGTGTCATGTGCTTAATGTATCAATAATTACCATACCAAATATCACCATAGTTAAGTAATCTTATCTATCATAATAGAAACATCCGATTGTTATCTGTAGTGATAACAAATGCTATAATGTGAATAGTTCGTGGAATTGATACATTTTTTTATGGCGCCAATTTGAATGGTGTAAAGGTGATTTCACATGACAACACAAACCTAGAGGTTTATATATAACTTCCTTAGTTTTTTAGAAGTCTGCGAGGCTAAAATGGTCGCTTTGGAAAATCATATTATGAATCATAATATTATGATTCATTTTTTTTAAATCGCAAAATGCAAATCTGCTTGCTTTTTCCAGACTGACAGAGTACAGCGCGTTCTACCACCAGGAGCAACTGGAGGGGCTGGTGCGGGTCACCAGGATGCTGCTGCATCACCGATACCCCAGATACCTCGAAGATGGTGGTAAGCCACATTAATTAAAAACTACACAAAACAGCAGTGTAATTTTAGGATAATAGTAGAGTATTTGTTAATTGAGCAGCTTAAAAATCTCATAAACACGAATTTTATTTACACGAATTATTGTTATAAACAATTATTGTTTATAACAATAATTATATATCATATTTTCATCCCATTGTCTCAAATAATGTTTCACATTTCATTGGAAGTTGCAACACATTTCATCCATAAAAAAAAAAACTCAGTTGTATCGATTTGTATTTTATTAAATGTGATTCTGTTGGTGATATGATGAATAAATAAATAAATTAATTAATTAAATTTCTAGAACACAAATATTTACAAAGTTAGTTGTTACATCTAAAGTTAAATCTAAACTACTGTTGTAATTTACATGGGTATTCCTACATGAAACCATTGTCATTTGATATAATATTGACTTCTGAACTCCCAAAACTCCCATTCCAGCGCTCGCGTTCTCGAGCCGTCTCCCGTGTATATACAGTTGCGTGGCGAGCCCGCTCGGTGTGGTCCAGCACCTGTGCCGGCAGCTGGGCCTGCCGCTGGCCTGCGTGCGCCCCGTGCCAGTGGCCGGTGAGTACACACTTTATGCCAGAGCTAGACGCAGTTACACATAAGTACATGAGATATGAGACAACTTAATCAAACCTGTGCGATAACAGTGCTTTTTTTTTGGGATAAAAAGTGTCCTATGGCCTTCCTGGAGGTTAAAAAAATGCAGTTATTATACCAAATTACATCAAAACGGTTTGGTGGTTAAAGTGGTATCAATTATAGAGATGTTAGCCATATTTGTACAAAACACATCAGCGTTTTATTGATGAACCAAGCAAGTGTTTTTTTTTTTTTAAATAAGGGGGCAAACGAGCAAACGGGTCACCTGATGGAAAGCAACTTCCGTCGCCCATGGACACTCGCAGCATCAGAAGAGCTGCAAGTGCGTTGCCGGCCTTTTAAGAGGGAATAGGGTAATAGGGGAGGGTAGGGAAGGGAAGGGAAGGGAATAGGGTAGGGGTTAGGGGATTGGGCCTCCGGTAAACTCACTCACTCGGCGAAACACAGCGCAAGCGCTGTTTCACGCCGGTTTTCTGTGAGAACGTGGTATTTATCCGGTCGAGCCGGCCCATTCGTGCCGAAGCATGGCTCTCCCACTTATGTAATGTTAGCCTGTACAAATTACTTCTCAAAATAAATCACGCTTGTGTGTTGAAACCGTACCGCAATTGCACTGCCGCTACAGTATCCGCGTAGTAATTATACGGACGAATTATATTTCCAGGTCGGGGCATGGATATCGAAGCTCTAGAGCGTCTAATCGAAGAAGATATACAGTCCGAGCGCATACCGCTACTAACGCTGGGCGAGGCGGGTGCGGCGCCGCTCGGTTGCGGCGCGCACGCTGGCCGGCTCGCCGCAGCGTGCGCGCGACGCAAAGTCCACCTACACCTTAGCGGGCATGCACTAGCGTTACCCGCAGCGGGTGGCAGGGATCAGGTATGTCTTACCTTATATTATAGTACCTTAATTTTAACATTAAATAGTCCAACCGAAAAGAAACTTACAAATTGAACATTGCGCGTTCCCCTAATCCCTTCCATTTTTCCTGTATAATTTTACTTATAATTTTGCTGTTGACGATTTCCAAAACACGAATAGACTATTAGATTATAGCAGACGCATTCATCAAATCAATGATAACGATGAATATATTTTAAATATTAGAAAGAAAGAAAAATAAATTTATTTGGTATTTAGCATCTTACAAAAATAATTCTTAACTACTAATACTATCATATGTAATACCAAATTGGTTCCCATTCAACAATGTTGCGAACGGATCCGCAAGGCTGATTTTCAATGGACACCTTAACCACTATAAATGAATATTATAGACGTATTTTTTATGTTTCAGACATACAGTATAGCGGACTCACTGACTCTCACTCCGGGCCTGTGGTTTGGCGTTCCCGGTCTACCTACTGTCGTATCCTTTTCATTACTCTGATAAAAGACGTCTAAACTGGCAAAATATTCATATGTTGAATGTTTTACAGTCTTTGGATGTTTTACAATTGCCCAATCATTTAAAGCGATCAATAAGTTATCAGGAAGTTTTGTTGCTACTGTTTACTAAGTGACAAAAACTTAGTTCATAAATTAATTTTGTACTTAATATTTAAGAAGTATTAATTGAGAACTAAAAAAAAAATATGAATAAATAAATGTCCTTGACTGCATCTGCAGACATTTTACAAAATCCCAGAACCAATCACAGCGAATGGACCCGCAAGAGGATCAAGTACGGTAAGCTTTTATTAACTTTTTATATTTTTGTTGTATAAAATCAAAAATAATATTAGCTGACTGAGCAAAATATATTGCTTTGCTATATTATACGCTGTATTTATACTGTTATAATTTCAAACGTTGAAAACATTGTTTATGTTTCCTTTGTGCTTTTTTCGTTATGCTACATCGTTATAAAAATTAGATATTGATTTAATTACACAAGATAAACTTACAACGACATAATATATAATCGGTTTATCAAAAGTTTGGAAACAAACACCACGACACGTAGCTGTGTTCTTGCAAAAAAATACGAGACATCCTGCTATCGAAGCGATATTCGATTTACGAGAATCGTACCCCTAATAATTTATTTGTACTAGGGCGGCAGCAGCGCGAGGGAGGTGGCGCTGGCGGCGGCGGCCGGTCTCGGGTCTCGCGGGCTCAACGCGCTCCCGCTGTGGGCGAGCGCGCGTGCGGCGGGCGGCGGCGGCCTGACGCGGAGAGTGTCACGCGCGTTCCGCTCGGCGAGACACGCGTATGACGTCATAGCGGCCGCGCAGCTGCGGATACTGGTGAGTGTGGCTTATGGTCAATTTATAATAGCGCAGAGTCGAAGCGAAGCGAATTCCCAATAATTGAACACAGAAAATTCAACCTTAACTCCAGAGCGTAACGCATACATTACTTCTGCGAGGCCAATCAGCGTTGGTCGGGCGTATTCACGTGAATGCGCGCGCCTTTTTAAATTGTCAAAAGTAATAAAGTGCGTTAACGCTTTAGAGTTAAGGTGGAATTTGTTATGTTCAGTTTTAATCATTCACTTCGATGCGCTTCGACTCTGCGCTAGTATAAATTGACGCTTAGTACCAGGTGAGTATATAACTTTAATTTAATGAAGAGTTTTGACAGTAAATGTCAAACTAAAGTTAAGTAAGTACATTTTAAATCTCCTTGAGTTACAACTAAATATGTATCATACCTACCTACATAAACTAACATCCATTAGAAACTGCACATTATATTATGAATAAATGAAACAAAGATTTTATTTACAGAGTGCGAGACCCGGTGGCGATGAACCACCAAACATGGATATTGTGGTGAGTTTTATTTATAAAACATATCTCTAAAGGCCTGTTCACCATTTCATCACGACAAGTCTTATTAATAATTTTTTTTAAATATAAAAATTGTGTAGGTATTGTCATACATTTGTACAATCTTCATTCTGCTTACCATATGGAATCTATAATACACGCACTTATCGTATACCTCTGCGTACAGGACGCAATAAGCGGCGCGTCAGCGTGCGTGGCGTTCCAATTCGCGCCGGCGGGCGTCGCGCGACCGCCGCCGTATTACGACAAGCTCAACTCGTGGCTGGGACAGGTGTTGCAGCGGGAAGCTGATATGGTGAGTAAAGATGATCGCACATTTATCAGAACGTACGTGCCAAACGCAACATTTTAGATTTTAGAATTCGTTGTATAAAATGATGTGAAACCTCGCACATTCGTCCGCACTGTACGCGCTGCAGTTCGAGTTCTATGCAGCGCGTTCGACACGTACGGTGCGAAGAAATGTGCGATTAGCTTAACGCGTTGCTATAATAGGGAAGTTGTATATAAAATATATCGCATTATTTTGTGATTGCAATGTAAAAAGAACTTAAAAAGGAGCTTTGTAATGTCTTTACCTGAATGAGTCCTTATCACCATTATAAAGTGAACAGCTTTTAAACAGCTGAACCGATTTTGTTGAAATTTGATATGAAGATAATTTAAGAGCCTGGAAAGGACATAGGATAGTTTTTGTTGCATAAAAATGTTCGGTTCCCGCGCGATTAATGATTTCGGTACAACAGAGTTGCAAGCATCAACTAGTTTGTTTATAATAATCCTTTTTTTCTTACTCCTTCTATTTTCTTCTGATTAATTTCTTGGGACCCCCAAGACAGTTTTAGCATGTCACTCGGGCTCATATCAAAGGGTTTTCGTGGTTGGATACCGCTGTCGATCCTGGCGACACAGGATATACAGTGGTGGGAATGAGTGGTGGGCCAACGCCCGGCCCGATAAAAAAAAATATATTTATAAGAATTAAAAAAATTGTTATATTCTTACTTTAGATAACAATAGACGTGTGCGAGACGGAGGCCTATGGTGTGGTGCTCCGCTACTGTCCGCTAGAGGGCGCTCCGCCCCTGCAGGACGCGGGCGCGCTGGCCGAAGTCCTAGACGCTCAACTTCAAGTGTTACGAGCTACCGTGGCTCTCCGAGACGAGTTCCAACAGCACGTGACGAACACGCCGTGTCTGAAGCTGGTTCACGTGCCGGGGTGGGCAGGTGAGTGATGATGACTGTAATGTTTTGGGTTCGGTTGAAACTTGGAACATTGACGCAAAATGCATGCACCACGCATCAGCATCTTTTGGGCGCCTCACACCATATGCATGTAATGATGATAATTAATTGATAGCGTTTTTAGAAATTACATTTCCAGTTGCCATCATAAAAAGTTAGAGAAAATTCAAGTATTACGTAACGCAGGTGTGCCATGCCAGGCATTGCCAGGAGGGGGGGGGGATTAAAAAGTGCGATTTATATTTATAACATCCCATAAAAACGTTTTAAATATGATTCGATCCGTCGTACTGTGAAATGGAGAGATCTAAATTTTAGACATTAAAATCGCCAAACATTTCATTATATCATTCCAGGTCTGGGAGGAGTCCGCTACATCCCGCCGGGGTGGGAGGAGTCGGGGGAGGAGCTCGACGCGCTCAACCGCCAGCTCGTGGACACGCTGCGGGCGACGGACAACGCCTTCTCGTGCGGCGACGGCGACGACGGCCGCGCATGCGTCAGGTAAACTACAGCGATACATCATAAGTCATTACTTATAAACTGTACAACATCAATACCAGAAACCTTATTTCAGATTCGGCATGGTAACAGAAGATACAGATGTTGAGCAACTGCTAGAACTAGTAGTTTCCGCTGGCAAAGAGGTGGAGGAGAGTTCTCGAGTGCTGACTGACATGACAGAGGTGCTGAAGAAAGGTGAGTTACTTACCCGACTACGGAGGGAAAAGGAAGGGTTATGATTTAGCAATATAGGCCAAACGTTATATCGACGCCCCACCGAATAATCAGACAATGTGCTATTGTGGGGTTTTTGCTGTTATGCGATTTTTGGCATTTAGAAGTCAAAATACATCATGTGAATTAGAAAGATATAAAAAATTATGTGTTTATTCCATAACAATACTTAAAATTGTATTTTACACCAAAAACTGGGCAATAGGCTATTGCGAAATAATATGAAAAAAGAATTGACGATAAACGACTATTGCATGACTATTCGGGTAAATAAATTGCTGCTTACTGCACACTTCCACTCCTGCGCATCTCACACGCGGTGATCATCTCAGTCCACTCACCTCCAGCCTCCAGTCTCAGACAAGCATCAGATCAGTCATCGCAGAAGACAGGACCTAAGAGTCAGGAATTGTCAGACTTTCTTCATTAAAAAAATAAGAATGTCTGACTGTCCCTGGCTAGCTTTTTTGGATGTCTTAAGTCGTTATAGACGTAAGAACGTCGTCGTTTTGGAAGACATCAAGTGGTGAAGTCCTTCCTAATATTCGTTAAATTAGGTACATTGCTCATATTTTTATTTTATACTTTACGGCTATTAAAGGAATGCGTATTCTTCAGTTTTCAGGAGATATAATCATAATCTGTTTCGATTTTTGTAATCCACATGCGGGTTTTCTTACCAACAAGGATGTATGGGCAATACTTGCTACAAAATAAACTAATCGTGACCGATAAGCAGCGAGATCTGTTACAACTTAACGAGAACGTATTTAGTTATCTGTTTCTTTCGAAAAGACTCCTAAGAAGTGCTTAAGACCGTCACGATAGCACTTGTTACAGTTTTACGCCTGCAAACAGCTGTCAGACAGTCAAACATTATTCGTGGAAGTTGTCCTGCAGATCCTAATGGGACCCAATAGGGATGATGACAAGGTCAAAGATTAGCTAATTTTGTTAATAAAATAAAGAAATCACGGTAAAAAATAAGTGTTCCCAAAATTTCAGCTTGATAGAATTTGTATTTTTTTTGTTATGCGCCTTCAAAGTTGGATATTCAAGTCGAATTTTTTTTTCAATTAAATTTCTTAATATTTGTATACAATTCGATAACTTATGCAATTAAAAGCAACTTTTGTTATGAAACCACTTTCATAAACGCAATATTTAATATACCTGTCGAACAAAGTTGGCTCCCTGAAAACTACGAAAGACTGACGTCAGTCTTTCGTAGCACTTTGTATGGAGCGTTTCGGGCAGGTCTTTTTTATGAGATGTTTGAATTGTCATATCTTGGTAAATTTTTAAGCTATCAGAGTCATTCTTTCAACGATGTTTCTATTTTTTAAGTGTCTTTCAATTACCGATAAGAAAAAAAAATAGTCATCATGCCTATTCAGTATTTAATTAGGAATGCGATTGCTAGCTACTATAAGATGTGCTGGTATAGTGTGTTGTGTGAATATTGTATTGTATTGTAACTTGAGAAGTTTTTAACATAGTTTTGATCCTGATTACATTGAACAGTATTACGATGTAGACTGCAGTCGACGATTAAAGCACCGTCATATAAGAAAAGCCTATGATGCTCTCGGAAGACTGTCTAAAGCAATTTCCTTCCATTATCATTCATTTTATTGGAACATAATATGATATTGATTATTGTGACACCAACTCTGATACTCCGGTGGCGATGAGGGTTATGATTAACATTTTAATTAGCAGCAATGTTTATAAGTACTACTAAAATGATAGAGCCAGTCTCCAGAGTGTTTTTTTTAACCAAGAGCTGTTTCGATTGCAAGAATGTCATTTATGTCATCAAATAAGGAATATATTATAATAAAAATACATATTATTTTTATTTTACCTATAGTAGAAAATTATTGGAATAAACGACAATGACTATAATTACAAAGTGTACAATATTTTTTAATCACCGAATAGTAAAGTAATAGGTGTTTACCAATATTCTTATCCCAAAAAATTTCCCCGATAATATTGCAATGAGATAATATATGTGCATTTATGATAAAATTACCCGAATAATCATGCAATAGACAATAATGTTTAGAGCTTGACCTACTCCAGAACGATAAGTTGTGTTTTGCTTTATTAAATAAAAACCTTCGGTGGTAATTAAATATTGTTAAGATAGCAAGATAGGCAAAAAAATTAGCTTTCATTTGAGATATAAAAAGTCTATGATGCTTTTTTTTTATGAAATAAGGGGGCAAACGAGCAAACGGGTCACTGATGGAAAGCAATTTCCGTCGCCCATGGACACTCGCAACATCAGAAGAGCTGCAGGTGCGTTGCCGGCCTTTTACAAGGGAATAGGGGAGGGTAGGGAAGGAAATAGGGGAGGGTAGGGAAGGAAATAGGGCAGGGTAGGGGATTGGGCCTCCGGTAAACTCACTCACTCGGCGAAACACAGCGCAAGCGCTGTTTCATGCCGGTTTTCTGTGAGAACGTGGTATTTCTCCGGTCGAGCCGGCCCATTCGTGCCGAAGCATGGCTCTCCCAGGTATAAAATTTTTTTGACGGAGTTACTAACACAAATCAGTTTTTCGGCTCTCCTGAATATTTTCATTTTTACGATTGTCCGATTATTCGGTGGGGGCGTCGATATATTAGTAGGAGTAACTGTAGTAATTTTAAAGAGAAGAAACATTTAAAAGTTGTATGTCTGAATAGCTATGTCCACACTATGCGCTTTTGTCTTCAATTTTCGTCATCTTCTTTCATTCAACTTTCGTTTTGGCGCATTCAATAATTGAACGCGTCAACGAACGCAACGCCAACATTGTCATTTTTGTTTTTTGGATACGGTCAGAGGGCATGCGTCGCGGGCATGCCTCACGTTCGCTGTTGACTGCGCTATAACGCATGCCCTTGACGAACAGAAAAAGGCACAGTTTGGACAAAGCTAATGTTGGTTTAAGGGTCAATTTATACTAGCGCAGAGTCGAAGCGCATCGAAGCGTCTTACCAAAAACTGAACATAACAATTTCAACCTTAACTCCAGAGCGTAACGCATACATTACTTCTGAGAGTTTATCAGCGTTGGTGACGCGCAGACGCGCGAAGTCGCGAGAATGCGTGTTTCTTTTTTTTATGAAATAAGAGGGCAAACGAGCAAACGGGTCACCTGATGAAAAGCAACTTCCGTCGCCCATGAACACTCGCAGCATCAGAAGAGCTGCATGTGCGTTGCCGGCCTTTTAAGAGAAAATAGGGTAATAGGGGAGGGTAGGGATGGGAAGGGAATAGGGGAGGGTAGGGAAGGGAATAGGGTAGGGGATTGGGCCTCCAGTAAACTCACTCTCACACCAGTTTTCTGTGAGAACGTGGTATTTCTCCGGTCGAGCCGGCCCATTCGTGCCGAAGCATGGCTTTCCCACGTATATAAAATCTCAGAAGTAATGTCGCACACATTATTTCTGAGATTTTATATACGCTCTGGAGTTAAGCCTGAATTTGTTGTGTTCAGTTTTTGGTAAGACGCGTCGATGCGCTTCGACTCTGCGCTAGAATAAATTAACCCTAAAGTACCGAGTGTAATAAAATAAAAGAATGGACATTATATTATGTATGTACCATCGAGGAAGTTGACTCCTATGCAATTGACAGACCAACGTTATTTGGTCGAATATGTCAATTCAATGTTAATTGTGATCTGTCAGCTTGGTTTGACGTAACGCAAGCAAACTACTTAGGTCCCCGATTTGCATAGGAATCAACTTCTCTGATAGTACATACAACTAAAATGTACGGTACAAGATATACATAATATCATTTTCCCCTTTTCAGGTATAGAAGAAGCAGAGGCGTCGCTACGGTCCCGCGACGAGGGGCTCCTGTGGCGGGTGCCGGTGGTGGGGCGCGTGGTGTCGTGGTGGGCGCCCCCCGCGCCGCCTGCCGGCCGTCGCCTCCTGCTCACACACGGCACCCTGCAGCCCACTACTGATGTGTATAGGTGCGTTGGTACTAGTATTTTTTAAATACAATTAGGGGACACCACAGACATATTATATCAAGATAGATACCGCATGTGTATGTACTTCGCGTGCCATATCGCGTTCCCAAACGACGAGCAATGCTCGTCTTTCGAAAGTCTGTTCTTTAGTCTGCTATCGGAATTAGACGTCAATCGGAATTTTAAAAATCCCTAAATGCCTAAAAGTGCCGTACTGAGCTCTATAAATTCAAATAGAAACGTTGGCCTAGATAATGGACACGTTTCTTATCATGGGTACGTCACAGTAGGTAGGAAAAAGTGGCACGCTCATTTTCATACAAATGGAGCGACACGCGGTATCTATCGTGATCATGTCTGTGGCACACAGGCAAACGGGACACCTGATGGAAAGCAACTACTGTCGCCCATCATTTGCGTTGCTGGCCAAGTATAGTTATATGGAAGTATAGCATATGGAAGGCCTATTTTACTTGGTGGCATGGATATTATGATTGGAGTTAGTTGAAAAAAATTTTTTTTGTTTAGTTAGTTACCTTATAATAGGTCAGAGCCAGGGTGGGGCAAGCGCCCCAGCTTGCTCCAGTGTGGCTACGCCCATGCAGTTGGTGGATTTATAAAGTAAATGTTAGTCGCGATCTGATCGAACGGACAGGACATAATATTATAGCGGAGCGGTCCAGCACTTGCCTGTGAATCAATTTTATAGTAAATATTTACGTTCCAGATGCGTTCAGAAGAAGGACCAAGAAGAACCAGCGCGGGCGCACTCGCCGACGCGGCAAAGCGAACCGGAGACCGAAACAGCTGATTAACCGGTAACCGCCGGCGCCAGCAACCGGAATACAGCAAGTAACATGCGGGTTCAAGCCACAACTATACAACAACCTTACAACGAAACCGTTTTGAGACTCGAATAAACGTTTAGCCGCGTCCTACTGTAACAAACTTGAAATCACGTTGTGACTTATACGTGGGAGAGCCATGCTTCGGCCCGGCTCGACCGGAGAAATACCACGTTCTCACAGAATACCGGCGTGAAACAGTGCTTGCGCTGTGTTTCGCCGAGTGAGTGAGTTTACCAGAGGCCCAATATCCTACCATATTCCCTTCCCTACCCATCCCTACCCTATTACCCTATTCCCTTTTAAAGGCCGGCAACGCACCTGCAGCTCTTCTGATGCTGCGAGTGCCCATGGGCGACGGAAGTTGCTTTCCATCAGGTGACCCGTTTGCTCGTTTGCCTCCTTAATTCATAAAAAAAAAAGAACGCGGCATTCCGATACGTTCGTTTGAGTCTCAAAACTGGGCCCGTACCACGAAACGGTTTTGAGACTCAAACAATCATACTAGAAAGTAGAATGTTGGTTCCTACTGTAACAAACGTGAAATGACGTTGTTAGAGCAGGACGTGGCATTGTCGTTCGATTGTTTGAGTCTCAAAACGGTTTCGTGGTACAAGCCCTGTTTCGTTGTAGGCCTCCAGATACTAGTAGACCAGTGGTACTCAACCTTTTTTCATATGGGCCACAGACATGTTTTAGTCCTGGTATCGCGAGGCCGCAACCAAAATAATTTACGTTGTTCAAAATTAGCGATTCAAAAGTAGAAAAATCTTAACGACTTTCACGACCACATGGCGCCATATGCGGTCGCAGGTTGAGTATAGCTGGTCCATACTATAAAGTGTGAATTATCTATCTGTCGAGCGGTATTATCTACCTTATCTCAACTGCATAAGGTTTATTGTTCAAAGCTTGTACTGAGATGCAATAATATATTTTGTAGTATAGTTAGCGAGTAGAAATGTAATATTGCTAGGAAACAAAATGGCCGCTGTAAACAGCTAATTATAAGTCATTCCGACATAGTATTCGCTTACAATAAATTATAACGCCTAGGTATAGATTAAATAATTAATAGCACTTTAATTATACTATAATTCCCACAGTTATAAGCTATTTATACAGTGTATAACTATGCAAGATCTGTGTCTTTGTCACATTGGAAACTTGTTGTGAGTTAATGTATCTATATATTAATACGTGAGAGAAAAACTTTGTTACCCTTTTTACGAAAAACGGGGAAACGTACCTACGTTTCCCCGTTTTTGCATGCACCTGCATGAAATTTCGCGCAGTTATAGTTTATATGGAGAAGGAGTGCATCGAGCCAATATTATTTTAAAATTATGCTTTTATCATATATATTTTTAACAAATAAAACGTTACACACACTACGACACTACTACTAAAAAAGATGACAGATTTTTGAGTGACAAGCCTATACATACGAATTATACTCTTTTATTTATGGTTGAAGTCTGTTGACAAATTGAAAATGGATTATTGTTTTTTTATTTAATTTAAGATATTATAAGACAATGCTTAAACGGCCAGTCTGAGATCAGCTGAGTCCCAGAGACAAGAACTGGAAAAAACTATGATGAAGTCAATATTTCTTTATTACAAATAGGTACTTAGTAGTCCTAATGTCGATGTCGTTGCAAGTAAGGTCGAATTTCGACCATTGGGCGATCTCTAGTGAACGTTAGTTAGCCGTATGGAGTGTAGATGGAGGAGAACTATCTCTGTATGTAAAAAGTGTCCGCTGAAATGCGTTAAATTAGGGTGGCGCTACAGTAGCAACAGGGTAAATTTTAAATCATTTAGCAGCTTTTATTTCAGCTATTTTAGGTTATATTTTTCAAAATATATTGGTATTAACCCAGTAATTCTATGACTCGGCTATTCGGCTAACTTCAATTTATATTTTGTTACCAACGGCTACATTCATTCCATACCCTTTGCTGCAGCAAGCGCCACTCTTGGAGGAATTTTCAACTGTTATTTACTGCAAACAGCTGGACACTGTTTCAAATATCCCCCATATAAGATAGTTCTCCTCCATCTACCCTCCATAGTGAGCCGGTAATTTCAAAAATTGCCACATTTGCATAAATGGGGGCTTTAGAGCCGGTAAGATGATTTGAAATCAGAAAAATGTGGATTTTATGTATAGCCAGATATATTAACTAGATGATGAGGTAAATTACAAGGTTTGTGCTATCAGAGAAGTTGATTCATAGGCAGATGGCAGACCTATAACGTAGTTTGGTCGAGTTATGTCAATACAGCCGACAGATCACAGCTTACATTGGTTTGACAAAATCCGACCAAATGACATAGGTCCGTCAACTGCATAGAAATGAATTTCCTCGATGGTACAAATTATAAGGAAAAAATGAGTAATTGTCCTTATGTTATAAAATGTTAGTTGTGTTCATCCACTAAATTGAGTTATGACAAAGATAACGGAATTTGAATAGTAATACACTTTGTAAATGTGTTTACTAGAAATGGGGTATATCTTGTAATTACTTATTAAGAATCCTTAGAAACGATAGTGATTATAGAAACCAAAAAGCTACTAAATGTACATTGCTAACACACAATAAAGTTATTAAATAATCACTGAGGTTGGGACTAAAATGCCTAGAATCTGGAATGCCAGAGTAATATAGGACTCTGGGCCAATGCAATAGAGTTAAAAATGGTAACCACTGCCTAACTTCTATCTAAAGGTGCCGGTTGGCGGCGGACGACATGAAGCAACATTATGGACTACTGACATGACACTACTGGTTTCTATGTATTTTTATCACTGACCTCCATTATACAAGTACTCTGGACTTACGATACCCTTTGAAATGGCTGCTGGTTTTTGTGCCTATTCGAAGCGGAATCAGAAGAAAACTAAATTTGACGTAAAAATGACGTTTGTAAGTCGCCATATTGGCGGTGATAGCAGTAGTGGGAGTACTTGGAAGTTGGAACTAATACTAGTTTCTACAACCAATAGCGATTAAGCGGCCATTTGCAAGTTACGTCAGATTTAGTTCTCTTCGTCCGCATTGAGGGCGCTGATACCGCTTCAAATAGGCACAAAAAGCAGGTGGGTATCATAAGTCCAGTGTACTTGTAATATGGAGGTCAGTGATTTTTATGAAATACCCTGCGCAGCTAGCGACACTTATTCATAGAAATACATAGAAACCAGTAGTGTCGCGACGACACGTCGTCTGCTGCCGCCTCATGTAGCGGGCTTCCAACTTGTAGCTTCATTATCACTAAAAACCTTATACTGCCTTTCCAAACTACACCGCTTATCCGTCCCTAAGGGCCGGGACACAAAAACACGATACGACGTCGTGTCGTATCATGACGCGGCGTCGTGTCGTGGTAATCCATGACGAGCATCGTAAAAAACTACGACGCGACACGGCACGTCGTCGCGTCGTAGAAACTCACGATGCGTCATCTTTGAATTTCTACGTGAGTTTCTACGACGCGACGTCGTGCGACGCGTCACGATGTCGTGTCGTAGTTTTTTACGATGCTCGTCATGGATTTCCACGACACGACGTCGCATCGTGAAACGACGCCGCGTCGTGTTACGACACGACTTCGTATCGTGTTTTTGTATCCCGGCCGTAACCCACGGCTAAATTTTATACAGGTTGTTCGAGTGAACACCGTTATCCTTAAAACCATCAAATGAGCCCGTCAAAATGAACAAATAGAAAAAGTTGTTCATTTTGACTCATTTGATGGTTTTAAGAATAACGGTGTTCACCCGAACAACCTGTATTGTGATTACCCTTTAGTTAAAATATATCTGTAGCTTGTAGATTTTTTATTGTTGCACATAATAAGCTTCCATTAGAAATCTTAGCTATTTTTATATAAAAAAAAAGTATTTTTTTAAAACCACTTAAAAATTCCCCGCTTTATAAATACTAAATAACGTTGCGTTTATTAAATAAGCAAAAACTTGTGAATTTTAGTTCCTAAGGCTCTATTCATGCGTCCGCGCGAACGAGCGTTTTTGCCGCTACATGCCGCGACCGAGCCGCTATTTAAATAAAATATGCTTGTGACCTCGCGGTGTTGCGGCCAAAGTAGATAAATCGAGTCTAAATGTTATGATTTCATTACAAGCGTATTCGACATAACCACCTCTTGTTCATCTTATAAAAGTGTAGTAAAGTAGTTTTTATATTTTAAACCTATTCAGTAATATTGTTTAATTAGTTATTTTAACCAAATGTGACTGAGTTATATAAGAAATGTTACTATGAAAACATCACTAAAAAGTGTTCAAAGATTCCGAGGAAAGAGGAGGGGCATATGATCATATCGTAGCCAGTATACATTATTGAACATTAAAAAAAAACATATTTTCTTATTGCACCATTCCCCAGTATTGCTATAATTATCTTTTTTTACCTCCCATGGTAGAGATTTTACGACATACAATAAAATATTCAGCTTTTCAAGCTCTTTCAGTTGATATAATATTATGTGTGGATGTGCTACAGCCTACAGCTCGGGTACGAAAATGCCCCTTGTCCTTTCTTATGACTTATAACCCAGTATTGAATTAAATTAGTAACATTTTAATTTTATTTAATGATGTAATTGTAATATAATTACAAATGATTATTATTCCAAAATATTCTAGTTACTAAGGTGTGGTAGTTGTGCCACCGGACCGGACACCGCGCCACACCGGAATGGCAGCGGCGAGGCGAGCACTTTCAGTGTCATGTGATTTTAAACTTTATCTTCATTAGTATTAAACATAGTAGCCACGGGCGGCCGTAGACTTCTCAAGCGATACTATGTTTTACAATAATGAAGATAAAGTTTAAAATCGTATGACACTGAAAGTGCTCGCCTCGCCGCTGCCATTCCGGTGTAGCGCGGCCTTTAAGATTACTTAGTAGATGAAGACCAATTTGGCCAAATTTATTTAGAAATATTATGCTGTTAGCACAGAAAAAAAACACTTATTAATACGTACAGTAAAATACAATGTTAAATAAGCGTTTGTAAAGTTAACGATTTAAAATAAATAAAATTATTGAGGATACCTATTATAGCGTATATTTGCGTTAAGTTTAAAGTGAGCCTTGATGAATGATGATAAATTGCGTATGAACAAAGTTCGTAAAGCTTTATAGTAGCCCATTTCCAATATAACGCAAAGGTTAGAGCAGAGGCCGCTACTAGCACGTACAGTTAATAATGTATGTTCAGTAGCTCTACCATGAGTTTAAAGCTATAGTATTTATCGATACTCAATACCAACTACGTAAGTATTTAGTATGACTATTTTAGTTCCGCAAGTAACCGCTAGAGGCGCTGTAAAATTTACCATACTAAAAATGTTCGTAGTCGGTATCGAGTATCGAGAAATACTATAGCTTTAAACTCATGGTAGAGCTACAGTGCTGCCTCTATCGTGAAAACATTGAAGTAAGGTCAATGTGTCGAAGTCCGGCATACTTTTCTAAAATTAAAGTTTAACATAATTTATTGACTTGAGATTCGCTTTTTAAAGTAACTTGTGTCATCGGAAATTGTAGGCTATATATTAATTAGACCTATAATGATCTAAAAATAACCTTAGTTGCCGTATTTTTGATTTATTCCATTCTAATACCAAAAACTAATACCACTGGTATTTGTTTCAACTCATATATTTTTTCTATTCCGAACCGATACCATTGTTTAAACTAATACCAAAACAAGTTCAAAGATATAAGGTACAGTCAGTAAAAATGCTTTGTATGTAAATATAAGACCTTTAATTGAAAAAAAAAACAGATAACTCCAAAAAAATCAAATTTTGTTAGCAAACGTCTTGTTCAATGATAAAATATCACTTAAATAATCAACTTTAATATAATTTTAGTTCCTCTCTATACCTGTATAATATTTTTTTTGCAAAAACATCAAACAGGAAGAATTTACTTACAATCTAAAAATTACAAAATATCTCAAAAAATTAACTCTTAATTTATATTGAAATTTATCTGACATAGTTATTATTAGACAGGTACGTAATTATTCACGTCTACCTATCTCATAACAACTATGTCAGGTAAATTTTTAACAAAAATAAATCACTTTTTATCTAACAATTGTAAAATATCACAGAAAATCAACTTTTTGTTTAATCAAATCAGTCATTCTTCACCTATATAGCAATGAATCAGCAATTTTTTTTTTGCAAAAACGTCATATATGAATAATTCACTTATAATCTAAGAATTATAAAATATCACAGAAAATCAACTATTAGTATAATCAGCTAAATGACGTGTAAATAATTTCTTATATTTCAACAATTAGTAGCTAAACCCTTAATTTTTCTAAGCAGTGACCTACGGAGATTTTGTTTTTGAGGAGTTGGTCAGTTACGTATGTGATCCACGAATTTTTCATAATAGTTGTCTGTGCACATCGTTTTGCGGGGGGTGCGTTTGATTTATATTGAGTAATAACCACTGTTTGTAAATCTGCGTCCTCTTTCAGCACGTTCAGAAGCTGATATAAATTAGCATTCTTTGGCACAGCCGAGTTTAATTTCTTATGCCAAGATTCTACGGCATTTGTGGTTCGATGGCGTTCACCATGAACGCACCAAATGTCTACAAAACTCTCGTTCTCTAGCCATTGTGACACCATGTAGTCATTAAATGTTTGAATGGCGTCAGTATCAGGACAGTCTTCCATTATGTAGCACCATCCTTCTGATATGAATTTACGAGGAAGTAAAGGCAGTAAAGCTGAAAGTCTTACATGTCTTTGGGTGATAGCATCTTTTGTCAGATCCAACTGTTTTGCTTTTTTCCATACATTTTTGGAATAATGAAAGTAGCATCCTTTAATCACAACTGACGGAAAAACAATTGTAATGGCGTTCATTGCGGCTAGTTCAAAATCTGTTAAAAATTTTACGGGTTCCCACCCAGGAATGTTTTGTTTCAAAATTTCAAATAATTTTTTGTATGTTTCTTCTGTTTTTTTGTTAAGTAAAACATAAATAAGAGGAACTATACGAGTGTGATCTTCGTCACTTCCCAGATCTCCGTGGATAGTATATAACTGCACAAAAGGCTCAGGGGTGCAATCGAATGTTCCGTCGCTTTCAAAAAATTTAATGCTCGGAATTTTCTCTAGTTGATTTGGACTGACCAAGATTATTATTCGGGTATTGGAAGACTCATCTTTATAATCGTAAAACAAAAAATCTCTAAATTGTAATGGAACTTCTACTTCATCAATTGATTTACATTTAATTTTTTTTACACCAGCTGCGTTGTTTCTTGCATAATACAATTTTGATTTGATGTTTGCAAACGATGGGATATTTCTCACCAAATCTGATTCAGTAGCGCAGAATTGTGATTTGAATTTGTTATATATGTTTGGTATTGGGGCGAAATCAGACTTCATCACTTTATCTCTTAAATCATCCAGCTTTTTTGCCATTACATTTTTGAATTCATCGGGCTCGCAGCTATGATTTTTCTCATTGGAAATATTGCCATCCTGTGAGGACAACAAAATAGCTTTAGCAAAATAGTTTTCGGATAAAAATACATATTGAAAGATGGAACACTAACTGTCTTTTTCATAATATAACGCTTACCGAAGGTATAAAGGTAAAGGAGGGAATAGTTTGAACTACCTAGTCTTTTGAACAATTTGTTGAATTTGTTATCATGCAATCTGGGAAAAAGCGGCAAAGGCCGTTGCCGTTAATACTTGTAATTCTGGTGAAGTACCACACCACCGACTAAATTAATTATAAAAGCAGCCGTTTCTTTGGAAAAACTGTACACCATACACAATTTAAACTCTATGTAAGAAGTTGGTAACATACCTTTATCTGTAAAGATCCACTGCACTCTTTAACATTCACACATCTCCAATGGGTCCATCCATTTTTATTTTCCCTTTTTTTTGTGTACTGGTAACCAGCTCTCATTAAAACCAAGCCACCATTTCTTGTTATGAAAGTCAAGCTTCCTGTTTTTCCCGAAGATGTTGAGGGCTGATTATCAGCTTCCTCAGACATATCTAAAAAAAATTATATATTGTATGTAACTTTTACATTTGCTTGGATTATGATAAAAAAATCAAATAATAGGTATTTTAAATAACACTAATTTTAATAAAGAGAAGTAAATTATACAAAAGAACAAATTAATATACTCACTTAATAAATAAAAATCACTGTCACTCTGATACCAATACGCCACCGCCACCGCACGGAAATGTACTGAGGAATTTATGTAGATAAAATTTCTCTCCGAGTCAAAGCACAACATTCCAGTCACACTTGACTCTGATTGGTTGTTTCGAATTTTGGAACAATAGAGCAAACTCACCCTTTCTCGCAGGTAAAAAAAATAGCAAGATGATTCACTAAAACTACTCTTACCTATGCTAACCTTTGTAAAAATATTGGAGTGAAGTGAATTTGGAAAGTTTTAAGCATTATATTACGATTACATAAAAATATTGAAAAACAAATTTACTTTGATTAGGTTTGACTGCGCTGACTGTACCAAATTCAAGTTGTTGGTATTCGTTCGTACATTAAATTAAATTATTTAAAAAGTGGTATCGGTTCGGAATAGAAAAAAAATATGAGTTGAAACAAATACCAGTGGTATTAGTTTTTGGTATTAGAATGGAATAAATCGTATTTTTTTACTTACGTGGTATTTTTTAAAAACTCGGCGTGTAGACGGACTTCCCTTACAGTTTGAGGTAAGTCCGTCTAGCAGCAGTATAGCCATAACTTGTGAAGTAAAATGCATGGCAACGGTTTCTAGCAAAGCCGCAAAACGGCCATTCAAATATGTGTTTAAGGTGTCGGTAATAAGGTTTGCATTTTAAGGCAAGTCCGGCATATCGAAAGTCTAAGTGGTTGCAAACATTTTTATTAAAATTATAGTGCATTTTTTGAAAAATTAAACACTAAGTATAAATATAAATGTTTATTACAACAAAATTATATTAATTAGTGCCGGTAAAATCAACAACTTTGCTTCATCATCATTTATGGGATGAGACATTTTTCAACATACTTCCCTACTTAATTTTGATTTGATTTTTGTTATTGATATGTCTACTTAGTACCTATTTTTTTTTATTCCTTCATATTATTATTTAGTTAGTTAAAATAACTTTTTAGTTTACGTGGCAGATTGGGGCCAAGCACGCGAAAGTTACGCGTTTTTACCATTATTTTCGCCGCTCAATTAAAATTATAAGGGTTGTTGGTCCGGGAGGTAGGATTTTTTAAGAAAATTTCCTGCTCTTTATGGATCTTTTTTAAAATTTTGATTATCTCAAATAATTTTTGGTTTTTGGAATATAAAAAAAACCAAACCCTTCTTTTTTTACTTAGTAGTTTATAACTTTTGCAATTTTTATCAGCCCCTCTTGTATGCTCTTTTCGTGCAGTAAAATTAGGGCAATGCTATGATTTAGTAGACCATAGTTTAAATGCAAATCTTTATATTAATACGTGAGAGAAAAACTTTGTAACCCTTTTTACGAAAAATGGGGAAACGTAGGTGCATGAAATTTCGCACAGTTATAGTTTATATGGTGAAGGAGTGCATCGAGCTAATATTATTTTAAAATTATGCTTTTATCATATATATTTTTAACAAATAAAACGTTACACACACTACGACACTACTACTAGGAAAAATGACAGATTTTTGAGTGACAGCTTATACATACGATATACTTCAAGCAGACTTCAACCATAAATAAAAGAGTATAATTCGTATGTATCGGACATACGAATTATACTCTTTTATTTATGGTTGAAGTCTGCTGACAATAAGTTGACAAATTGAAAATCGATTATTGTTTTTTTTATTTAGTTTTAGATACTATCTAATAGTACTATCTAATGCTTAAACGGCCAGTCTGAGATCAGCTGAGTCCCAGAGACAAGAATTGAAAAAAACTATGATGAAGTCAATATTTTTTACAAAATATAGGTAGTAGTTCTAATGTCGTTGCAAGTAATGTCGAATTTCGACCATTGGGCAATCTCTAGCTAACGATAAAGACATGTATATTTGAAAAGGTTGACAATATCTGATTCGAGGCAAGACCGGCATATGACGGCCATTCCTTGTGAAAACTAGACGGACTTCCCAATTATTGCAATTTTAGGTTAGACACATGTTGCAGGTGATAATAACGAAAATAAAGCGATATTAACGAATCGAACACCAGTAATAAGTAAAAGGATCACTAAATTACTTATGTAATCCAAGACACTCCAAAAACTCCTTCGTAAATCCACTTTTTTTAATTTTTTTGACAGAGACTTACACTCCGATTGCGAGTACAAAACGGAAAAAAATTTTGAGATCTTTTTTTTCGTAACAGGTATTATGTAGCGACATGTCTGTTTCTTAGATCAAACTAACTTTGCAATATTGTTTTACCCACTGAGCCATATGAAACTAGTCGTTCAAATATGGAAGTTATTGCCGCTAGACGGACTTACCTCCCAGACGGACTTCGACACATTGACCTTATAGCTTATTGGTGAAATTTATGTCAATTTTGATTACTTACTTCAAACTTGTTGCGTGACTATGTACGTCTACCTGTCATATAAAGAGCACAAAATGTAAAATATAATATTTTATCCTAGACTAAAATCCTATTATATGAGATATGATTGATTAAATTATTTTGACTTAAGTTTTAAATGTTCAACAATTTTTAATGTTAAGATTAGCAATAAAAGTGTAATGAAAGTATTTTTGGTTAGCTTTGAATTTTACGACAATCCAGTGACTACGTTACTTTAAATATCTATAAAAATAATTGTAATGGCGCCCATTTTATTTTTCTTAAATTCATTTTTCTTATAATTTGTTTACTTTTAGTGCAAATATAAGCGTAGTTCAACCATATTGTACAAATAAGTAGTCGTAGTATGCCTTGTATATAGCATTAGAATTGTTAGAGGGCAAAATTTGAGTATGGAATACGAAGATGCGGGTCTTGGATTGACTGAAATATTTATATATGAGTATAGCACTTTTGTTGCAAAATATATTTAGTTTTTTTAAGAAATATGAATATACATAGAAAAATACGATGTTAGGGCAGCGCACGTTGATATTGTAACATTATTTTCTTACTATTAAAATATTTGTAGGTATATCAGACAACTTATTAAATACAATGAAAGCCTTTTCCTGATACATCGGAAAATTTATTTGTGGGATACTTAAACCTAAGATATAAAGTTATCAGTTAAGTAAATATTTTAGTAAAAAGAAATACTGTTTATTTTCTTGCCTACTACGTCAGTAAGTACTAAAAATATTTCTCATAAAAAATTATTGTATTGCTGCCTTGATTCAATAGCTCGCAGCGCACTTAGTCATGCACTATTTTAATGTAAAATATGTCATATGAATTTGATTGGCATGTATATTGTATATCCAGTTTTAATCATTTTCATTTATGTAAACAAAACTGTATGGACGGCTATAATGCTACCAATTCAAAAACCGCGCAATAAAGAATTAAGACACATAATATTTTATTTTGTCGGCCTATTGTTTTGTTTACATTTAAATAAAAATGAATTGAAACAAAGTTTACATAAGAAACTTATAAAAGAAAGATATATTTATTTTAATAATACATTGTCGATAAGATTTTACCGGTGATGTCATTTAGTTGTAAATTATAATTTATTTAATTGATAAAGAATAAATTGTGTTATCCAAGTTGGTGTTTTATTTTACAAGTAAGTACCTAATATCAATATATGTATATTAAATTATTTTCAATTTATTGTAATCACCAAAACTTATAAGTTAAGATTCGTTTTGAACTAGAAAACTTTAATACGATAATTGATAACAACTACTTTCAATAAGACTAAGATAAAAGTACTAGGATAACATAACTGACATGTAAGTAAACAGTTAAAATTGTTGATAGCTGTGATTATGGGCTTAAATGTTAAAAGTACTGGGATAACGTGTACTTAGAAGAAAGTAAAGACGTCTTAGGGTGGGGTTGCACCAGAGGCGTGGTTAAAGATAGCGTTACTTTCTTTTTTCGCCATGTTCATTTAAAGCAGTGGTCCCCAACCTTTATTTCATGCGGACCACAAACGTGTTTTGGTCTTGGTGTCGCGGGCCGCAAGTCGCAACAATTTTTTTTTAAATAACATTCTTCAAAATTAACGATTTAAAAGTGGAAAAAATTTAACGACTATCACGTGTAGAACTTACGTTATTTTGCCGGTGGACGTGAATTTCAAAATTGTTTAACATTACGCGGGCCACAAATAAAGTCCCGGCGGGCCGCCGCGCGGGTTGGGGATAGCGGATTTAAAGCCTTGTCGAGCTCTATAACCAAAGATTTGACATTTTGAATTGTAGTTATAGTTAAAGTAAGTTGGTGCAACCCACCCTAAATGTTAAAAGTACTGGGATAACGTTTGCCGTACTTAGAAGAAATATAAAAACCATTGTAATAACTACCCTTTTAACTCCTTTATCGACCAACGGCCACTTGGTTACGCAGGTTCCAAAAACAACCAATAGATGGCGTTTTTTTCTCCGGAAAACTAGTGATAAATACAAATTCGGAACCACTAGTAAGTACTTATTACCCCAGATGTAATTAATTGAAAAAAAATTGACATAAGCCTCATATTTTATCTGTCAAACTCTTCATTAAATTGAAGCCTGAAGGTTAAGCATAATTAAATGTCTCTGCGGCAGTAAAACAAACAAAATATTATGGTCAAGTATAACGTACACGTAAAGTAAACGTAACGTAAAGTCTAACTATTAGATATAGATAGCGTCAAGTAACTTTTATCTACCGCATTTTCCTTTTTTTTTTATGAAATAAGGGGGCAGACGAGCAAACAGGTCACCTGATGGAAAGCAACTTCCGTCGCTCATGGACACTCGCAGCATCAGAAGAGCTGCATGTGCGTTGCCGGCCTTTTAAGAGGGAATAGGGTAATAGGGGAGGGAAGGGAAGGGAGTAGGGGAGGGTAGGAAAGGGAATAGGGTAGGGATTGGGCCTCCGGTAAACTCACTCACTCGGCGAAACACAGCGCAAGCGCTGTTTCACGCCGGTTTTCTGTGAGAACGTGGTATTTATCCGGTTGAGCCGGCCCATTCGTGCCGAAGCATGGCTCTCCCACGTATAAAAATTTGCAAATTTGCAAAGTTGCAAACATAAAAATATAGTATTGCCCATACGGCATCGGGCATACCGCACATGGAGTTATCTCTGGGGCTAGTGGCTATATCGAGCTCTGAGTGTTTAGCAACAGGTCTACTTATTGCTCCCTCGATTTATTCAGCACGCATGCGCCAAAGTCAGCCTTTGTACCAATTTCCTTTGGCCCAAGGCACAGACTACAAGTTATACACAAAAAATATGTACTTACTTACTGCTTTATCGGCCCGCAACTTTGTTTGCATGGAGATTGTTTATCCCCCAGGAACCTCTACATTTTGGCTATCTTAGGCAGCTATAGGTATTAAATTCTCTGTATGGCGCTACACCTGAAATATAACAATCGCCTACTTACATAATCTTGTACCACTTATACAGGAGACGAGCAGTCGCGTTTAGCATTTTGTGCGTTTACAACCTATATCCAGCCAATCAATTATTGACTTTCTTATCAGCTAATAATAATATTCAAAATAATCTGAAGCTTATTTTTCATTCAGAATAATTATTTTTGTGCGCTAATATGGCATCAGATGTTACTTCAAATATAATCAACCTATTAAAATCTCGAGCGAAAGATAAATCATTTATTATAACTTCAGTGATCCTACTTATTTTATTTATTATCATCGATAACGAGTTATCATCAGAGAACGAAGATTCAATGAATGACGTGTCCTGCCATTACGAATATGAGGCTGACGCTCTCACTCCAATAGAAGATCTTCCAATTTCACACAATCCTATCTTCTTCCACGAGACGTCATGCAGAGGCTACTTAGATTCTTACGAAATGTGCGCCATAGAATCCGCAGCTCGTCAGCATTCAGATTGGAAAATATACGTGCTTTTCAGTGGACCAGTCACAGCTGGCAATTTCAACAAACGTAGTTTCAAAATGCTGAAAAAGTATCCGAACGTACAATTTGCCAGAATTCGAATTTTGGATTACACGAAGAACACTCCAGTAGAGCAACTCGTGCACAGCGGTTCCCTCAACAGGTCGCAATGGAAAGTAGAGCATACTTCCCAGATACTTCGATTTGTGACTTTGTATAAACAGGGTGGCGTTTATATGGATTTAGACTTTGTAGTCGCAAAGCCTATAAGTTCCCTGGCTAGGAACTGGGTGGCAAGAGAATCTGATACAGAAATAGCGGCGGGCATCCTGGCTTTCTCACGAGACAGTGTTGGCAGAGATTTTGCTGAAGAGGCAATAAGGTTGGTTATCACATCTTATCAATATTAGTCACTACTAGGACTAGACAATAAGGGTCCCCGCAGACTTACAATTTGAAGTTGGCCGACTATCGTACAAACCACAGAAATAGATCAAGATAGAAGCGCCATGTCGCTCCAATTTGTATGAACACGAGCGTGTCACTTTTTTCATGTTTACTGTGACGTCACAAGAGCTAATTTCGAATCGATTCCGCGCGTACGGGTATTCTCATCACTAAAGCGCTCTTGTGACGTCACAGTTATAGGTATAAAAAAAGGGACACGCTCGTGTTCATACAAATTGGAGCGACATGGCGCTTCTATCTTGATCTATTTCTGTGGTTTGTACGATAGTCGGCCAACTTTAAATTGTAAGTCTTCGGGGACCCTAACAGAAACTACCTAAAGCTAGTTGTTTTAGAAAATTTATTTAAAAATATATGTAAAAACGTTACTTATCTATTTAAGATAATAATAGGAGTTTTTATCCAAACATTTACTTGCCTATAAAACTTATTTGTAAGAACTCATTTTAATGATATTTATTTTCAGAGAGCTAAGCACCAGCTTCACGGAGTCTGACTGGCGGAACAGTGGCTCAGGAGTGGTCACCAGGGTGCTGAAGAAGCGCTGCTCCACCCCACACCCCAGCTACATGTCTGCGGCCACTTGTGAAGGTGATTACTGATTACACTTACTAGTTCATGTTGAGAAAGATGGTTACAGAACGCTCATGACTTTTAAAAATGTCGGATGTGAAAAACAACAACTTTACAGGATAGTGATGCAAAGTCTAAATTGTACTATCAGAGAAGTTGGTTCCTATGCAAATCGGGGATCTAAGTAGTTTGGTTGCGTTACGTCAAACCCAGCTGACAGATCACAATTAACATTGAATTGACATATTCGACCAAATACTGTTGGTCTGTCAATTGCATAGGAATCAACTTCCTCGATGGTACATAGCTATCTTAGTAATGTAGAAACTTCAGAAACTATGCATAATATAGATTTTTTTCTTTTAGCTCATGATAGCCTTGGTTATTAAGACCTTTTCTGCCACCCACATCAAAAATTGGCTAGAAGTACATAAATAAATACAAATATCTTAAAATCTCCTAAAATCTCTTTTGGTTATTAATTCATCAAGCCCCATACGGTCACCGGGGACCGAGACACAATAGAAATTCTATTGTGCCTCGCTTTTCCACGATCAACGGGTTAATGGTGATAATTACAGAGATTTAATTATTACATAATTTTTTTTTTACATAGACAAATTTTCTGTAAAATTCTTTGTTAAATTAAAATTAAGAATATCTCTGAGTGTGACTTTCTTTTGGTTTTGATAAAAATCTCTACTTGTACTTACAGGGTTTGAAGTGTACGGGCCGCAATTCTTCTACCCAGTAGAATGGAAGAATGCTCGCAGTTATTTCCAGAAAGGAGATCTAAACGTACAGAATGCCTACACTTACCATCTCTGGAGTCACATTACTAGGAAGTTTGATGTGTACATAGGTTCACCGTATGAAAGACTTACCAAACGGTACTGTCCAGATACTTTCAAGTTGTATTATAGTACTGGTCAATAATTTCTATATCTATATAAATTAATTAATTGTTACATTGTTCATTCCTATTGTGTTTTACATTAAGCCTGTTTGATCTTAAATAAAATAAATTAATTAATCCTTTAATCTAAATATGTGACTGACTGACATGGTGATCTATCAACGCACAGCCCAAACCACTGGACGGATCGGGCTGAAATTTGGCATGCAGGTAGCTGTTATGACGTAGGCATCCGCTAAGAAAGGATTTTGATCAATTCTACCCCCAAAGGGTGAAAATAGGGAACGAAAGTTTGTATATAATAATACTTCTTTACGCGAGTGAAGCCGCGGGCAACAGCTCGTGTGTAATGTGTGTCAAATAAAAAAAATATATATTTTATGATGTCCAAAACTGTTATAAAATAAGATTTCAGATTAGCCAGTAAATACATAAATAAGACAAAAAGTATAAGTATAATGTTGCAGCCATGGATGTAACTTTTTTTTATTTATGTCCATGGTTGCAGCTTATATTTTTTTATATTCTAGATTACTTACTTGTAACACAAGATCAATGCTACAAACAAATATAGATATCGGGGTAGCTTAAATTAATGTTTATTGATTGTATTGTAACTTTATCTCATTCCCAACAATAATGTGACTCTTGTGTCTGTATTACTACGGATTTATAATGATTTTATAGAGGCAATCTAGTGAAAATTATCCTTTTGACATTTAAGAGGTTATGTTAGTAAAGATATCAGGACATAAATAAACTTGAACACAAATGGATTTTATAGTTTTTATTTACTTACAATTAACCGTCACATCACTTCTTGGCGGCGGCACCGACCTTCGATTTCTTGGTACCACGTACCTTCTTCATCCTGTTCTTGCGTTCCTTGCGCTGTTTGCGGGTCGGCCTCTTCTTTTCATATAGACCGTGGCGAGCTAACCTGTGCTTGGGCTCGAATTTCTTGGCCAGGTCTAGGGTGTCGTAGATGAGAGCGAAGCCTGTGGATTTGCCGCCTCCGAAGTTGGTTTTGAAACCGAACACGAAGACTACATCAGGTGTCACCTTGTACATTTTGGCGAGCTTTTCCCTGATCTCCGTCTTGCTGACGGTGGGCTTGCCCGGATGGAGGACATCGCAGACCATTTGCTTCCTGGCCAACAACCTGAAACACCACAAACGTTGTCACATAACCTGTCATGACCGTACAACGCGTTATCTCCACCTCACAACTGCTTTTATGACTTTCTCTAGCGAAATAACTATTTTACCTGTTGGTCATGAATTTACGGGTACGAATTGTTGCCGTTCCTTCACTCATTTTAGCTTATTTTTGAGATTTTTGCGTACGAAACGCACGTGTCTCTAACAACTTCACACGAAAAAGGACGTCAAAATGTTGCCAACGTCAAATTTAATTTTCCACCTTTCAAGTTTCAAATGACATTATTGACAGCTGACAAATGATTCCAATTTCCAACTTAATCTTTGTAAATCGAATAAAAAGAGACAAAAAATACATTTTTGTTTATTCATGCGACGAATTATAATTGTTATTAAATTGCAAAATTTTGATAAAAAATAAATTATTAAACATCAAATAAACAAACATCCAAAATATTTTATGCTGGCAATATTAGTTATAATTTTTTAACTTACAAACTAATAGTCAGGCCAGGACATAATTTCTGAAAAGCCACAAGAATATAGTAAAAAGTATTTCAAACAATTAGAGTCTGGCTAGCGAAAGATGAGACTGGAAAAAGGCGACAAATTCAAAAAATCGATGTATAACAACCCTGTTTATAGCCGGAATTATATTTTGAATCTACGAACTACGAATAATAAAAACTAAGAAACCTTATTATTCGTAGTTCGTAGATCACAATGATATTCTATGTTACTAACGTAACTAGATTGGAAGTTTACGGTAGCAACGCGTTGCCACTTCGAAGATGCCTGCAGGCATATCTCACATACATAATGACATAACGAATATATGACTTGACATTGTCTTTTGAACAAAAAATTGGTTACGCATTTCTGAGAATCTTTTGTAAGACATTGCTACTCTAGTATTTTAGAAACTCATTGGTAGATCAAAACTATAATTCCGGCTATAGACATGGTTGTTAAACGTCGATTTTTTTAATTTGCCGCCTTTTTCCAGTCTCATCTTTCGCTAGCCAGACTTTAATAGGCAATATTATTTTTATTTAATAATTATTATTATTCTTCTCATCATCATTAATAATTTTAAAGAACACAGGCATCGCATGGAAAGCAAGGTACCTCTGCATAGACACTCAGGCTGGTTTTATCGTTAAGCGTTTCGGAAGATATGGGGGGGTAGTATTATGCCGCGGCCGCATATGCGTATGTAGCGTCTGCGCGCTAAAACCGTCTGCGTGTATCGTCCAATAGTATCGTTTCATAGCACGAAGCTTCGGACGATAGACGCAGGTGGGGCCGGGCCGTTAGCGTTTTTAGAGTCGCGCGCTTGAGCAGCGCCGTTCGTCCATTCGTTTGTAACGGCCCGGCCGCACCTGCGTCTATCGTACGAAGCTTCGTGGTAGGTATGAGACGATAATATAGGACGATACACGCAAATCGTCCAATAGTGTGCTAATAGTATCGTTTATAGCGCGAAGCACTACCGCGCATATGCGGCCGCGGCATTACACTTACAGCTTAACGATAAAACCAGCCTTAAAGTCTGTTTGATAGTAATTTGTTTTGTTTCAAGAATTTGTTAGATTAACTTAAGTCCTTAAGAAAAATCTATATTTAGCGAGTTTTTATATTCCGTTTATTTCTGCATGATAAAAAGTTAAATTTCATTTAACAAAAGTGACCAGATTCAACCGGCTGAAACCCGGCTGTATTTGACTGGAAGTCACGTTACGTCACGTCATTTCACGTCACGTCACGTCATGTCACGTCTCGTCACGACACGTCACTGCGCGTCACTTCGCTGTGACATACTGACGGACAGACAGACAGACAGACACTCAAGACAGACAATATGAGGAATCTATAAGGGTTCCGTTTTTTGACATTTGGCTACGGAACCCTAAAAAGTACGCCTGTATAAAGTGTAAAGCTGCTTTAAGGTATTGCTTTACTAAAGCAATATCTAAATTACCTCAAAATCATTGAGATATTTTAAGACGTTTTAAATAGACCGTATCTTATTAAAATAAGTGGGTAGGTATGGATAAATAAACAACATTGGATAAAAAGTTGAATATTTAGGTATAATTTGGTAGGTATAATCGCACTAAGCCACTATATTTGCAAACTAAAACATTCTATAAATATCTTTCACGCAAAGTAGACGAAAAATCAATATAATATTTGTTTACCTTCTATTTTATTATATTCTTACTCTTACGTACGTCATCGTGTCCAGTGTATGTTGGCCCCTTATTCTCTTCGTGTTGCGTTGAAATCGTCGTTTTGAGGTAAATAGCGGGGGGTGTGGTGGGTCTCTCTTGTTTTACTCCCTACACTATCGATCGCAACTCGCAGCCAATCCTTTAGAATATCGTAGGCTGTATCGCGATATAGTAGTGTCGTTCTACACAGGCCTGTTTTCGTAATTTTTACTACGATTTGTAACTGGTAAGTGAGTTTTACTTATATTGTACTTAATTTTACTACAAAATGTAATGGTTTTGGACAAGGATTTTCGAGGAAAATGTATATAAATAACAACTTTAGTAAGTTTATTTTTTTAATGAATAACATTTAAACGAGCTCGCCGATTATTTTCTTCTTATATTAAGTTTATTATGGACTAATTGGACTAAGTGTACAGAAGAATTTAAAAATTATTTTATCCCCGACTTTTTATGTACCGTACTTGTAATTAAACTTTGCTTAAAAAAAATTTTAGGCGTTTTAGTAGGTAACTTCTGAAATTGATTTACGCACAATATTGTACAAATTGCTTATTATAGTAATTAGTAAGTACTTACCTAAGTAATTAGTATTATTATTTTATTTAGTTGTTACAAGTAAGTAAGTACATAATATACTTACTTAGCTTGAATACTAAGCATTGCTCAGGTGCATAATGATTTTAAGAAATTAAAATGATAAGTGATAACCCATTGCTTTTATGTAGGTACTATCTACTAGGCAAATGGGGACCTACTTAGTTTGGTCACGTTACGTCAAACCCAACGGACAGATCCCAATTTTATTAACATTAAATTGACATGATGCTACCAAATGACGTTGGTCTGTCAACTGCCTAGGAATCAATTTCCTCGATGATACAAGCTGTATGTAAAATGTAAATTATAAAGCAACAACGCAACCCGTATTAATTGGAAAAAAAAAACAGTTTAATATACCTACTTACCTACATCTCAATGGTTTAATACTTAATTGGGATTTGGGGCGTTTGGCTATTCGTCCCACATGAACTCGTCCCACTAAGAAGAAAGGTTTATTTTCAATCTTCTTAAATTGAAACATACTCGTCCCACGTGGAACGATTGAGCAATAAAAAAAAAAAAATTTAAGATTATTCTCTCGTCCCAGCAGAACGAGACTGGTGGGACGAGTATGGACTCGACCCATTATTTTTGTAAATTGATAAATTATAAATATTTTAATGTACTTATTACTGAATCTTTATCCCTTCACTGAATAATTGAGAGCATAGATAATTGTGCCAAACTGCCAACTTCTCTGGGTTTACAGGTTCGCTTACCATCAGGTGACCTGCTCGTTTAATAACAACAAAAGAACTTTTCTCAGTCTAGAACTAAACCGCCCCCACTATAAGCTATCATATTTAAATTAAATTTGATACTTTATAGTAACTAGCTTTCACCAATACAACTTACTATAAGAGCTACTAATATGATGTTTGCAGTGAGTCTTCAATGATAATTATCGAATTGACAAACTTGTGGGGTTTTTTCAAATGAAATAAGGGGGCAAACGAGCAAACGGGTCACCTGATGGAAAGCAACTTCCGTCGCCCATGGACACTCGCAGCATGCAGGTGCGTTGCCGGCCCTTTAAGAGGGAATAGGGTAGGGATGGGAAGGGAAGGGAATAGGTGAGGGTAGGGAAGGGAATTGGGCCTCCGGTAAACTCACTCACTCGGCGAAACACAGCGCAAGCGCTGTTTCACGCCGGTTTTCAGTGAGAACGTGGTATTTCTCCGGTCGAGATATATATATATATATATATATATATATATATATATATATATATATATATATATATATATATATATATATATATATATATATATATATATATATATATATATATAATTGGAATCTCGGAATCGGCTCCAACGATTTTCATGAAATTTAGTATATAATTTAGTATAGGTTTCGGAGACGATAAATCGATCTAGCTAGGAATATTTAGAAAATGTCTTTTTATTCGTGTTTTATCGATAATCGATAAACTGAAAAATATGACTCTTCCTGACTTATTGGCAAATAATAATACTATTTTGTTGGCAACTAATTGTTTTAACGACCAGCAGATGGCGTTATTAAGTAACACGAAGTCAATGAGTGTTTGCTATACCGAGCAAAGCTCGGTCATCCAGGTACTAGATAATAGTTGGTACTAGTATCTAGATGACACCCGCAACTCCATTGCGCCAAAATTAGTTTATCGCGCGAGAACCGCACATTTTTCAGAGATGAAAAGTATCCTTTCGCCTTTCCCGGGACACAAAGTACCTATTTACATGCCAAATTTCAGCAAAATCGGTTCAGCGGTTTGAGCGTGAAGATGTATCATGTAACAGACATACAGACAGACAGACGGACAGACACACTATCGCATTTATAATATAAGTATGGAAGTAGGTATGGATATGGAAGTATTGATGTCGGTATGATTAATTATTATGATAGTTACTTGTAAGTTATAACCAATAGCATAGTTTATACTTTGTCAGTTATCTATCTATTGTTTGCAAGGTCCTTCATAGTTATTTTTTAATTATCACCACATAACTCATATCGGTGAACTATGTAATTGCATTGTTCTGTACAAGTACAGATATTTTTACGCCCATTACAATTACTGGTAGAAGTACAAGTTATTGTCCAACTATTACCTACTTACCTGTTATCACTATTTTAGTTCTTTACTTACTATTCTCTACAATCTGCAGGGTATAACAAACTAAGTAACCTTAGGGTGCTTATGAGTACCCCATATCGATTTCGCTGTGAAAGTAGCAGCGCTGAAAGACTAAAGAAAATTCGTGATATTCGGGCGCTTGCCATACAAATCACTAAAAATGATCTTTCAGCGCTGCTACTTTCACAGTGAACTCTACATAAAGGTAACATTCACACCCTAAAGTATTATCACTCAGTTTTGTTACACCTTGTAAGTTGTATATATAAACTAAAACAAATTAAGTTTATCGCCCGAATTGCCGCCGTGATGTCTCGCCACTAGGTCGCCTCAATGTTCGTCCCCCTATCTGCAACCTTGAACTATAAGTATTTCATGTTGGCAGGGGAAATAGCATTAGCTATTTCTATACAGTATGTAACAGCAATTTATATCTTGGCCTTTATGTGCTATACAAGGTAGAACGTACTTAATTTCTTGAAGTTCGTTTTGTGTATGATAGCCTGGATTTCTCCCAACATAAAGTATTATGATAGAATATTAATCATTTCATTCTCATTCCAGGTGCTGATGCATCATAGTGAATATTCAGTTCTGTGACGCAGCAGAGCGTCACAATAATAACGTACGTCGTATGGGTCACGTCAAAACTGAGTCGAGTCTGATAATAAAATTCTTGATGGTAGGAGACCAGAACAAACCGATCACGCTCAAACTCAACAGCGTGGCGAGAGAATCCAGTCGATATTCGGCCCGCGACCCAAGATTAAGAAGTTAAGAACTACCTCGAACTAACACTGCCAGTATTAATTTAATTAATATTATAATGGAGCCAGAATCTCCTAGAATATTAAGAAATAGAGCGTGTGAGGAAAGAAAGAAGCCAGATGCAGCCCCCACAGTTCTTGAATCTCTTCTGTCAGACACCACTTCTGGTATCGTAAAAGGTGAAGACGATACGACAAGTGTTGGTACTACGTTTTCTAGTCCCGAAATAGAAGTACCTAGTAATGATAATATCGTAGTCGGTGAATATAAAAAGGCTGAAGAGGAAGATGATTTCGATGGTATTAAACATGCTTTAAGATTTATGCCAATTATAAATAAGTCTTCAGAGAAAATAAATGTAAAAAATGTTGAATCTGAAACATTACTAGCCAAACCTGAAACTAAAAAAGTAACTATTCCAGATGGCGGTTGGGGTTGGGTGGTGGTCTTGTCATCTTTTATACTATCCATGATAGCTGATGGCATAAGTTTTTCATTTGGATTACTTTACATAGAATTTTTGGATGAATTCAAAGCCAGTAAATCAACAACAGCTTGGATTGGTAGCTTATTCATTGCTGTGCCACTTCTGTCTGGTCCCGTTATGAGTGCTTTGGTAGACAGATATGGATGTCGTAGTATGACGATTTTGGGTGGCTTGATATCAACCCTTGGCTTTGTATTGGCCTCTGTGTCGAATACTTTAGAGACGATGATGATTACGTTCGGAGTAATAGCAGGTTTAGGACTTGGACTTGTGTATGTTACTGCAGTGGTCTCTATAGCTTACTGGTTTGAGAAGAAGAGAAATCTAGCAGTTGGATTAGGCGCATGTGGCACAGGAGTAGGTACGTTTGTTTATGCACCAATGACACAATATTTTATAGACGAGTATGGATGGAGGGGTACCATTCTACTCTTAGCTGGCACCTTACTGAATATTTGTGTATGTGGATGCGTAATGAGGGATCCGGAATGGTGGATTCTTGAACAAAAGAGACAAAGAGATCTTAATGATAAATCAAATGTTAAATCAAGAAGTTCAAGTATAGTTTCATTAGAAAATCCATACGTATTCGATTATGATTCTCCTACACGTGGTAAAAGTATGAAACGTTTGATATTAAAGGGGTTGTCACCAGAAAAAGTAATAAGAGATGAAGTAGCTAGTATACGCCGTCACGAAAACTTGTTGCTGATGAGCAAAAATTATAAGAAGCAAAGATCAAGATCATTGATTGATATTTACGTGCCTTTGGTTTCCAATAATCAGGTATGATAAAACAAACGTTATTTTATCTTACGAGTAATTTACAGTTAATAAGCTAAAGCAAAGTTTATCAAATAACAACAAAATTATTAATTTTACAGGATTACTTATTAAACATAATATTTTATTTTTTCAGGTCATCGTAAACATTCCTTGCAGTCCAGAAGAAATGAAAGCAACTGAGAAAATGAAAACACTACAACTGCCAATAGTCAACGATGAGCTGCGAAACATTAATGCAGATTGTCCGAAAATATCCATTACTAGAACACAATCTGACTATTGTGGACACAGAGACATAAGTAATGAGCCTTTGCCAGCTCCAACCTTTAAACCAAGAAGACTTAGAAAATCAATGTCGGAATCTAAAGATGTCCCTCTTATTAAGCAGGACAGTAAGGAAAATAAAAGGGATTGGTTGAAAAAACAACTTTCCGTCAATCATCATTATTTGAGAGATTTGAAGATGCCACTAAACTCCATAAGCCATAGAAATGCAATGTTAAACATAAAGAAGTACAAGCTTAAAGCCTCTTCCTGTCCGGATATATTCAAAAATTCAATGATCACTTTCGATGAAGAGGAAGAGGTATGCTTTTTATATTCAAAATTAATTATGAATGTTGATCAAACAAGATCATTCTACTGGTTAATAATGCTGAACGATTCCAGAACGTTATTCTTTTTAGTTTATGCATACCTTTCATATCCCTATAACGACACTTATTCTTCTTACAGAAATGGTACGATGACTTCGTCGATTGCCTTGGCGACATGTTTAACGTCTCTCTACTCAAGAAAGCCACATTCGATCTCCTCTGTTTGGGCACTATCATTATATTCATCTGGTTTATTGTGCCATACTTCTACTTGGCTGAGCACATGGTCCATCAGGGATATACGGAAGACGACGGTGCTGTGATGCTAAGTTTGATCGGCATCACTAATACGATTGGAATGGTTAGTAGTCTTGTTTATTTTTAGTACCTAACAAGAATTAACCTTGTATGAAATGCATTAATAATTTGTCTTCTAATCGTATAATAGTCTTATGTATTTAAATTTCAGGTAACCTTAGGTTGGATAGGAGATTTCCCGAAGGTCTCAATAGGAACACTATATTCAGTATGTCTGATACTATGTGGGGCATCCGTAGCTGCTATTCCACCGGCAGCGTCAAATTACTGGATTCTGGCATCGATTTCTGCTGCATTTGGGCTACTTTTTGCCGCGTCATTCACTTTTACTCCAAGTTTACTAGTGAAACTTGTGTCTCTGGATGACTTTACCGCGGCTTATGGTTTGGTACTTTTGGCTCAAGGAATAGGACACTTGATTGGGCCACCATTGTCAGGTATGTAAAATATTAATCCCGTGTTAGTTAGAAATGCTTTAATGCGCAGTTAACATCACTTATAATAATGTGCAGTTAACATCACTTATTAAAGACTTTCATTTGCTTAATTCTATTTTCAAATTGTGATTTAAGGATTATTAGACCTATCTCTTGTTTCTTTAGGTACCTACAAATTATTCCCATGTTTGCTTCCAAGCTTTGACCGATAGTAAACATTCAATATTTTTCATTTCAGGTTTAATCTACGACTTGACTTTATCATGGGAACTGTCTTTTTACTTAGCTGGTGGTTGGATTATGATTGCTGGAGTATTAATATTCTTTATACACCCAATACAAATCTACATGAAACGACGTGAGGCAAGAAGCGAGTCAGATGACAGCATAGCATAAAACATTTCCTTTTTGTAACGGTCACCTTAGAAGCGATACAGCATTGAAATATTATCATAAAATTTGCTTAGTGTTTGATGAAAATTAAATTCGAATACTTATCTAGAACAAGCGATACGAATAGCTAAGCATATGACTAAGTAACATGTTTTGTCATGGCATTCAAAAACCACCGGTTTGTTAAGAAAACAATGGCGTGACTTTATAAGACGATATTACGATTTACTATGCAATTTTTAGATTCCAAGTCAATATTAATTGTATTAAATAACAATATGATAAAACTAAATAAGATATTACTTAATATATTTACCTTGTTATGCACATTTTGTAATAGTATCTACTAATTACCTAAATAAATATTATAGTACTTATTGAATCTTTTATTTTTCTTCTAAGAAGAGTTTGTGACTATTTTTACTGCTAGCGCTTAAAACGGAACTTCTATAGTCAAGTCTACTCCAGTCTAAATTGCTTTCTTCAATTCAGTAGGTATTTACTCTGTAAAACATGACCCAATAGATGGTAAAGAACAGACGGGGATTTTTCTACTCGTTAACTTAGGTTGCTTAAAGGTTTTAATTTTTTCCGACGTTGCAATTATTATCTCTATTACAATGTTTGCTGCTATGTAATATTCCATTGACGTTTCACGGATTTGCGATTATACAGCCTCCATGCAAATAAAGTTATCTAAATGATAAGTGATAGCGACATTCGTTTCACAGAAGAGCAAATGAATGAACGTTTTAATTGTTACCAATTTTGATAAAAAAAAAGTAACAAAAATGCGGTGCGGTGCGGGGCGCGACTGGTGTCTCGCGTCCTAACTAAAATAAAATACTAAATAAAAACATTGTACAGACGTGCTCTTGTGTTCCTGCGCTGCGGACGCAAATATTGTTTTTGTGCTAAAAGTACTAGAAACTAATAAAAAAACTGTTTTGTGTGTGATAATTTGAAGGTACGTATTGTCTGTTTGCTTAAGTATTGTTTGTCCGTGTTTGAATTTATGTTTGGAATATTTCCGAGAAGGGTGTATGCAGAATGGTTCGGTCTTCGGTGTATGGTACACAATGCTAATTCCAGAAGGTTCTACGGATTATTTTGTTGCACTACTGAGTAGACGTTTTACGTTACCAGCGTTTTCTTTTGAAGTAGGTAGGTAGCTAATAATTAATTTGGTGTAAGTACTGTTTATAATAAAGGTATGAAATAAAACTATGTTGCCTTGAAACGAGTTTATGATTTTGTGTATATTTCAAGAATTTTACTACCTAACTATTATTGGAAACTTGAAGAATAGCTTTCCTGCTATGACTGTACATGCTTCCTTTTGTTGAGATAATATGCTTGTATCCATATTTCTTAGAGAATATAGAGAAACTAAATTGTAGGCTCTACGTTAGTTCTTTTATAACTTACGCCCATGTTAAGCAGATTCCGAGCAGACTCCGGGTTAGTTTGTTGCTGATGATAGTGATAATGGTATGCAGTCAATAACCGACTTTTGGATTAACTGCAGCCTTGACAAGTAAATGCTAAATGTCTTAAAGAAGCCGTAACGTATGAAAGCCATATTAAAACAAGATGTTCAATGTTCCATATTACATATTATTATTCACATTGAATTATTTAAACACTATATACACGAATATTATAAAGGATACGTTCATTTTGAGAACTTAAAACTAAATATTTGAGTAGGACAATAAATAAACAATGTGTTTAGATGACGAAGACAATAAATATTATTTGTGATTGTTAAGAGTTAAGACTGTAACTTTACTATATAATAAGGAACAGCTGCTGACCACTAACCAGAGAATAGAAAGGTACAAATTTGTAGAGACCATTGAATTGACAGATTGAAATCCAATTTTGTAAATATTTTTTATCTCCTAAAACTCGTAAGCAGGTAGATAAGGGACTTTAAGTGCATATATTTAGATAAAATCCAAAAATATTATAAAGAATATAAAGATTATAATATAGAGCTCTCTATTGTGTAAACACGGTAAGTTTCCATTCTTTTCCAACATTGTGGCAAAAAGAAGTATTTCACACTCCACAGCCCAGAGGTAGTTTAAGCACGTGACAATAAAAGCGATATTAGTAGTGATAACACCTAAATGACAAATAAATTAGTGACCTATTTAACTAATAATGAAACAAATTAAAAAGATAGCGGATCTCGTTAATGCACGATTCACTGACGATGATGAAGGCTTTTGACTACGCGAATTTATCTCAAATTTCATTTTGCATATTATTATTATAAGAAAGATTTTGCTGTTAATTTTAATCTAAAGCCACTGTGTCTAAGAAAGGTACAAAATAGTAAAAAATATATATATGGGACTTGGAAGTGAGAATAGTGTTACTAGGCGGAATCTCGTGTTGTTGAATTCACAGATCGTGTAAGGTTAACTTCCTACTTCCTGCATCCATTTATGGCGTTAACGTACTATAAGCATGTATGCTGTCTGATTCTTTAATAAATATAACTAAAGTATAGAACTTAGAAGAGATGTAGAGTATCGAAAGACGAAACAGATTATGCAACAAATTTCTTTCAAAGTCTTTTAAGAAGTAGGAGCCTACCAGTTACCACAGATAAGAGGAACATGCATTATTTCATGCAAATTTTCGATGAGATCATAGTGATCCTTCTGATTTTAACCGATGCATTTCAATACGATTGAGTGTGTATATTTTACTACCTTATTAAAATCCGTATCGTATAGTTTACGATTCCTTTATTATTCCACCCTATTGTTAATTAAAGCATACTAATTGAAGCCTATAAAACATCTATTTTTAGATTCTATATGATGGGCATCAATTGAGCTAATATTCTCGTATTTGTACGTATTGTATCAATTGAATTGAATCCTTTTCGATTAGAACTTTCTAGAAGGAGAAACAAGAGTTGAACCAAGTGCAGAACTCGTTTTTAAGTTGTCATTTGTCTGATATTAATAGAACGATGGTAGTATTAAAATATGTGTATCTATCATATTCTATAAGTATCTGGGAATAGGAAAAGATATAACTACAAAGCCGTAGCTCAAATAGTGTCGAAGTAACTAGTACAAATTACAATATTTTAGGGAGTCGTTGACCGAGTAAATCAATTATGATTAATGATTTAGATTTTAGCTGATATTATTTATTTTTATTTCACAAATCACAAGCCAAATATCCCAAAGCTCTTTTATGCTAACTGTACATGGACGAGTTCTTCGAAATGTTTTCAAGTTTGACCCCCATTTCCACAAATTGACATGCTATCTTCCACGAAGCGACATTCATATTTTAATATTTGGTACAATAAAATTACATTTTAATATTACTGAGAACATCTGTGCTTATAAATCAAAAGGAAACTTGCCTTCTTGCTGGCTGTTTTTAATTTCGTAAAATTAATGTTTTGTGCTAATACTGCTTAGATATTCATGTTATGGAAATTTTATTACTGCTTTTACAGTGATCACAGAATGTAAAAACCCGAATTAAAAATTCTGTACGTCCCGCTTAAAAATTCCGATGGGACGACTTTTTGAGGGCCGAATTAGCAACCTACCTTTAGTACTAAAAGTAAAAAAATATTTTCGCTATTATATATTGTGTTTTTTTTGTTTTGTATTCGAAATTGTCATTGTGCAGCGCAAGTTCCTTATACCAAATCTCAGCAAAATCGCTTCAGCGGTTTGGGCGTGACGAAGAGACAGACAGACAAACTTACCTACGCATTTATAATATTATTAATAATATGGGTTAACATAATAAAACAAATTCTATTTCGGGAGAACCACAAACGTGGAGTTTAGTTTGCCAAGTGACGTAAAATGTTGTCTTCAATTCCAGGAATATTTATAAATTAGATGTTCCGCGCGGCTTCGCCCGCGTAATCTAGGAATTTCACGGAAACCGTACATTTTTCCGCAAAAAATAGCCTATGTTCCATGTCCATCACGTGGTCTATTATTCATGTGCATGCCAAATAACATAAAATTGCTCCAGTTATAGTTCTTAAGACAATAAGCAATTTCAAATAATTTCCCCCGTTTTTTCCACATTTTCTTCTATTTCTTAGCTTAGCTTAGCGTCATAAAATATAGCCTATAGCCTTCCTCGATAAATGGGATATCTAACACTGAAAGAATTTTTCTAATCGGACGTCAGTTGTTCCTGAGATTAGCGCGTTCAAACAAACAAACCCTTCCGCTTTATAATATTACTTGTATAAATTATGTAGGTAAATGACGTTACACTTACCAAGAGGCGAGAAGTGAGAACACGCCTAAATATCCAAATTCCAGTAATTAAAATCATTATTAAAATTATTATTTTTCTAGTAATATTAGATCTTAAATTAATTATTCCCATTTCAGCGGTTAAATCGTGAATAGGTAACAGAGTACAGACATACAGAGACGATTTCGCATTTATAATATTAGTATGGATATTGGATGTATCATAATTCATAAACCATAATACTATTATACTTTATATTGTGCTCGAACATAAATAATAAAGAAAAACATTTTTTTGTGGCCCATGGACGTGTAGACGTAATGGGTTCATCTTTTCAGTTGAAGGCCACCTAAAGGAGTGGCTACTGGCTAACGAGCTATAAAAGAAAGCTCGGAAGTAGTAAACAACACAATAATATGTGGCGCGGGAAATTTGACGGGGTGTGGAGGTGTATCCGAAAATAGGTGGTGTAGGAAAAATAATAAACGTTCATATAGAGAGAATAGATTCATACTGAATACTAATATTAAATGGGAGAGTGTATCTGTATGTTACCTCTTCACGCCCAAACCGCTCAACCGATTTTGCAGATATTTTGCATGCAGAGATACTTTACTTTGAGTCCTGCACCCATAGCATGGCTACTGTAGAAATACGAACGTATAGACAAACAGCGGAGATAAACTGAAGGTGCCGTTTCGATCTTTACTGCGGCTAGCCGCGATCGACAAAAATTAAATTAAAATGCCACTTGTACCAGCATTCTAAGCAAATAAACGATCTATCTATCTATCTATCTATCTATGGCAGAGATCTACGTCATAAAGTGGGATTTTATTTGAATTTTCAGGACTATAATCTACTAGTTGACGCCCGCAACTCCGTTGCGCCAAAATTCGTTTATAGCGCGGGAACCGTACATTTTTCCGGGATAAAAAGTATCCTATGTCCTTTCTCGGGACTCAAAGTATTTCCATACCAAATTTCAGCTTAATTGGTTCAGCGGTTTAGCCGTGAAGAGGTAATAGACTCACAGACAGACACACTTTTGCATTTGTATGGATGTTATAATGTGGCATTATATTTGATTGTTTGTCGATCGCGGCTAGCCGCGGTAAAGATCGAACGGCAACTTCAGTTTATCGCCGCTGTTTGTCTATACTTTCGTAATTTCTACTGTAGCCATGTTACGAGTGCTGGGACTCTAAGTAGTATCTTTCTATCTAGTATCTCCATATTATAAACAACAGACTTAGGATACTTTTAAGCCCGGAAAAATGTACGGCTCCTGCGCGATAATCAATTTTTGTAACAACGGATTTGCGGGCGACATCTAGTAATCTTATAAACCTCTGTACAACTTTCTACTAATGTTAAAAATATGAGAATTTCAGGATTTCAAAAGTATGAAATTCTGTACCTCGTTATTTTTTTAACTTCAACAAAATATGCAATGAACAAGCAAAAAAAATCTGTTTACTTCAATATTATATAGCCTTGTTTTTTATTTGAAAATCGTTTAAAAATAAACAATCTACTGTTTCATTAGTGGCGTAGCGTACTGCGGGGGCCCGTATCAAAAGGGGCAGTCAGTTCAAACTTCTAACTAAGTATATATCTCCTGGCTCATGTGTATCATATTATATTGATGATACACATGAGCCAGGGAGCCTAAATTACAGTCGCTACAGATCAATAATCTTGGTGATTAGATAACATTTAACTCCAATAGCTGTTTGATGTCAGCCTCTAATGTTGACATTGAATATAACAGCTTATTCCGCGTAATTCAGCTCTGACCTGTTTCTACCAGCTGTAATGAGGAACTCCAATCGTCATTATGATCAATGAACCTGCCAAAACCGGCTAAAACGAGCTTCCTTTCCTTGACCCGGTAGTACAATTTGGAGCATTTACGGGGAAGGAATCGTGAGCAGTCTGCAGTCATGGCACCCGGCCCACCCGGACTCGGTTGCGCCAAACGGTTATCGAGTGGGAACTGTACATTTTTCCGGGATAAAAAGTATCCTACGTCCTTTCCCGGGACTCTAAGTGTCGCCATTTAATATATAATTTTAGTATGTATCATTTTACTATACGATTTGTACTCATGCACTTCTTTAACAGTGGCGTATCACGCGTTTGATATCTTTGCTACATAAGTATATTTGGGGCTTGTAGCCAGCTTTTGTAGCCCAGGGTACTTGCATTAATATTTAATATGTATTCTGTGCCCACTGCCCAGGGTATGCAAGATATAAACTAAAGACGATAGTATCAAAATGGACTCAAATTTTTGTAGACAATAATCAAAAGTCTCATTTCTCGGTTACAAACTGCATAATATGCTCAAGTGAAGTCATTTTTAGGGTTCGGTAGTCAACAAGGAACCGTCGGTCCGTCCGCAAAATGGTACAGTTTATAATAATCTTAAAAAATATTTTTTTATGGTACGGGAGGTACCTACACATATATTTATTCCTCTATGCTACACGTCAAGCGGGAATGATTTTTTTTCGCGTCCACCCCACCGTATAAGGTGTCGTTGGATAGGTTTTTTAAAAAAATATTAGGAGTATTCATAATCATTTTCCGATTTAGGGATCCATTTGTGAAATATAATATGAAGTTTTAAAGTGAAAAAAAATCGTTAGAGTCCAGTGTCCTCCCCTTCTACCAGCTAACGGTTGCTTTGGAAATGTGAAAAAATGAATTTAAAAGGAAAACTATCACGGCTAAGAAGACTTCATAAGTTGAGTAACAGTCGATCAACTAAAAAAATGTAGTCGGCGAAGTATAAAGGAACTTTTCGTTCAGATTCCTTTAAACATAACTGAGATGATGTAAAGCACGTTCTAAATGTACACTACTTGACCATTAAAAATATCAAAAACTAGCGGTACTACGGAACCCTATATTGCACGTGGCCCGAATCGCACTTGGCCGGTTTTTTATGATCACTTCTCACGATTCTTGTGTAAAAAGCTATTCTTGTCACACATACTCGTAGAGCAACTTGTTCGTGTAGTTTAACCTTTATATTACACATAATTACTTTGTCTGACACGTCGTTCAGAGCATCCATGATCCAAGGACATTTTCGTCAATAGAACTACAAAACTATAATAAAGTTACTTACGACATTGTTAATGTTTAAAACAACTTTGGCATACTTACATTGTTTCATTTGTTAATTTTTTCATTTATGGCACTAATATATAATTGGATTTAAATAAATATGTATGTAAAAGTCGGTTATAACTTATAATATAAGTTTTTAATATGACAGGGCCGGATTTAGCATACTGGTTACCCTAGGGTCTTGAGCCTATACCTAGACTTATAAATTAATAATATTACTTATCTAATAATAATAATTAATCATTTATGAGAGGGCAAGTAAATAATATATATGTATTTGCACTCTCATATCATATGTAACTGAACAAAGAACCTATTCATTGTTCAGTTACGACTTACGTCGTTATAATATTATCGTATTTTATTATGTAAGTATTTGTAAAAACCATAAAAATAAAACCCTAACTTTTCAGTACAAAACCGACAATTGAAATGACGTGATAATCAAATAATTTATTGATGTGTAAATTAAGACGTGCTTATTCAGAAGGAATGATAATATGAATTAGTGATATATTATCGGTTCAGTTGCGAACTGTAGTAAAAAGTATTACTAACGTATAATTACAGTGACAACTTTCTTTAATCCAATGTAGAAAAAGAAAATACAATTCTTTATATACAGGGTGTAACAAAAATTAGTGAAAATACTTTAGGGTGTGTACATGTTCCTTGTAGAGAGTTCACTGTGAAAGTAGCACCGCTGAAAGATCCTGCCCATAGAAAATTGAAAAAAAATGTTCGTCTTTCAGCGCTGCTACTTTCACAGTGAACTCTCTACAAGGAACACGTACACACCCTAAAGTATTATCACTTATTTTTGTTACACCCTGTATAACGTTCTATCAAAATCTAAACTCTTTTAAGTCTGTAATCATTTGGTAAGCCGTATATGAAGTAAACAAAACACTGCTTTTTTGGGCAGACGTTGATTTTTTGCAGCTGTCTCACTTGTCTGATGAGCAATGGTGACACTTTATCACGAATAGATCAGATTCCAGTCTCGAGGTCGCTTTAACGTAAATCTGTAAAATCTGTGCGTCTGCGAATCCTGGATATCCGCCAATGTCGCATCAGCTTGCTGAAAACACCAGAATAGACATTTTGCTCAGGGCTACAACTTAGAACATGCGAGAAGTATGATTAAGAGGATACACCAGGGGCTAGAGAAATGAAAAAAAAGTACATGTAATATCTATAGCTGTCTCCCTTACCTCAAGCCTATACCGCAGAACGCGATAGAGACAACTGCAGAAAATCAACGATTCGTTGTCCCCAGATTCCTTTTCCGAAACTTAACCGATTTAAGTACTTTTTTCATTAAAGATTAAAGAAAGGCTTGAGCTGTGTTAATATGTTTTTTTTTTAATCTAGCCAAATCTGTTTTCTGGATGTTTGAACACAGCGGAAAATCTGACCATTTTTTTGGGTTTTTGAACGTTCATATCTTATTTAATAATTAAATTACGAAAAAAAAGAAAACATAGGGACATTGTATTAGTGCCGTCGATATCCAGGAAAAAAATTATAACTCTACTAGCATTATCCAGGGAGGAAACAGGGGACAACGTTTGTATGGAAAAAAGGGCGGTGTGGACTCCCCTTAATAAGGCTACTGACAATAGAAGATTAGACGAGTAGAATTATTGAAATTCTTTGAGAGGAAAGAATTTGAAAATCTGAAGTTTCAACGATTCAATTAACTGTATGAGATGTTATAATGTTAACTAGCAAAGAAGCAACCAACAAAACTTTTACATAACTTTTCTTCCCTCTTATGCTAAGTACTCACATACAGTTTTGCTCGATAGATTTACTCCGAATCGAAGGAATTGACATATTTAATTCTAGGATTTGACATATTTAATTCTATCGGAGCCGGCTCGAAGCGAGCCTTCGAGCTGGCAGTTTTGCGGTCCACAAGGTGGTTATTGCTCGATTTGGAGTAAAACTATCGAGCAAAACCGTATGTCGGTACTTAGCATTATGGGAAGCAAAGAAGTTCTAGTCTTCGTGAATATAGATGATCGAGAGAGAACAGAATTTACCATAGACTTAATATATACTGTCGTATAGACCACCTGACAACCCGAAAATGCGTGACCATTTTCGATCTGTCAATGTGTGCGTGTGCTAGTGATGTATATTTTACTATCGATAGTATAGTATTTTGCTATCGATAGTATAGTCCGTTCGAGTTATTTTACCTGAGTTTCTATAAGAAATAAATAATATGCAACTTTGACAGATTTGTATTTCAAATTAGGTATCATAAATTTTAATTGGCAAAAAAGGTGACGATTGAAAAGTTTTTTGGAATGATTTTTCAATCGTCGGATATGTTATGACATGAGGTTCTTATAGGGGTAAATAATAAACACATTATAAAGTTACTTATTTATTACTCAGGTAAAATCTATCTGGTAAATCAGCCCTTACATTGAAAGTAAACGTTGAAAGTAAACAACACACATAGTATATTATATTTTATTCTTAAATTAAATACATATCATAAAATATCATATTATTTTTTATTACAATTATTTTTAACCGACTTCCAAACAGGAGGAGTCTAGACGTTCGGCTGTGGATATATTTTTTATGTATGTTCAACGATTACTCCGCCGTTTATGAACCGATTTTCAATTTTTTTCTTTTGTTGTACATTGTATTGTTCCAAGTAGGCATCATGTTCACAAAAGTGGTGGTCTGGTGATGGAAATCGAGGTGACTCCTTGATTTTCAAATGGGAACATATTATGGTCCCAGAAAACGTTCAAAATCTTTCAATTAATAAATTTAAAAAAGTAGTCAAAGAACGTTTTGTGCCAAAGCCAAAATGATTTCATAAACGATGGCACATCTTGGGAGTAGAATGCTGAATGACTGCTTGCAAGGCTACTTCTACATAACTTACAATTATTATGTATCTATCTATGTTTACATTGTACAATTTTTAGTTACAGCATTGTAAATTTTATTTTAAAAGATTATTTTTTTTCTCACTTTTTTTGGTAAAAAGTGGGCCCCGTGCGAGTTTCTTACGCCGGTTCTTCTCGTCGGCTTAGTTCCCGAGCCGGTGGTAGGCACCATGTATTCTGAAAATATATTTTATTTTAGATTTGTTCAGAAATAAAGCAATTTTGATTTTGATTTTTTAAAACACCAACTGTAAGTATAGAAAACCTTAAGGACAGCTAAAAAGAGTAAAATTATTATTTTTAAACAAAAAATTAAAACCGACTTCCAAGGTAATGACAATTGTAATATTATACATATATGAACTAAAAAGTATTAATTAATTCTTATACTGTACTCAGTATTAATTCTGTTCTCAATCTTCATTATTTTGCAATCGGTACCAGCTAACCTAATCGCCAGTTCTCTGACAGAATAGGTATAACTGCAACTTATATACTTAGGACTGGTACCGACTTCAAAATACTTTTTAGTTCATTTAAGTATAATCTTAAATAAACTAAAAAGCAATAATTGCTTATAATTGCTTATTTTTAATAATTGCTTCAGTAACAAGTGCAACAGTATGTCAAACTTACTGGTACAAATAAAGTTGGGATAGCTCCTTTAACCAAAATAGTATTTATTCTACTTTTTCCTTAAAAATTTTCAACGAAATGCTTGCTACATATTGTTGAATTTTTCTTGGGATTCCAACCAACACGCCCAATTAATTTCAGCCATTTTCCTCTTATTAGAGGATCTTGAGGGAATCTGTAAAACAAATGATTATGATATACAAATATAAAGATTCCTCTAGTTTTTATATTATATTAGTTAAAATAAGATAATATGTCCTTTTTAGTCCGGCCGCACATTATCCGAATTTCTGATCACAAAAAATCGGACGCCCCGCCCCGCTCATACAAATTCTTTTAGTACGAGTATGATGGTCTACAACAAAATGAAGAACAGAGTGCGTTCCGCCGGGCGTCCGAATTTTTCTGATCAGAAATATCTGATAATGTGCGGTCGGGCTTAAGGTGATAAATATAAAGGTAAATGATTTTTATTTTAGTTTTATGTTTTTGTAAAATATCGATAAGCATATCGATAAATTTGATTCAAGCACTAGCGTATATGTAAAAAATTTTGATGAAAAATTTTTCTTCAAAATTTGTGTAATATAAGAACAATAGTACCTTTAGTTACGCAAAATATGAAAGTAAAAGGAAGGATTCACAATATTTTATTTGAAATAGAGAACTAAAGACAGAATATAGCAAAAATAAACACATCGTAGCAATTAGGACATGAAGATTAATTACCTCTGAAATGTATATTTTTCAGGATTATTTTTATGATTTACACTGCAAACACTTACAGCACAAGTCGCTACTTATAAATATAATAATATTTATTAAAAATAACATACAAATTGAACAATATATTGGAAATACCGAAAGGGCATAAAAACGACTGACGACTTTTGACGACCTGTCAAATAAAAGTGGTTACAATTTTCATTAGACTGCCTCTCTCTTTTCATCTTGTTATAATTCCATAAAGGATTTTCTTCTCTCTCGCACTCTTTGTTGATCTTTAGCATTATAGGTTTATGGAATTTACTATTCTGCACATTTCAATTAATAGGTCTCGCTTACTGCCTTATTGTAATGGTCATATTTTAATTTAGCAAATAACTGACTGTTGTCATGCTCATTCTTACGAATGTGTCCTAAGTAAAAGATATTATAACCTTCGTTATGAAAATAACTTGTCAGTGTAAAATTGCGCACAATATGCCAAATTATTATGAACGTTACATTTAAAAGCCACGTCTCGTGTTGTCTAGAACTCTGCCAGAACTACAAGAGAATAGGTTTTAAAAATGCTAAAATAATAAATCTCGAAGATTTCACGAATGTTTCTTTCTTGAGTCAATATTGCAGTTCTCAATGTGATAAAAACGGTGTTTACATCAAAAAGGAAGGAAGTAGGAATGGTAAGTACTCTACAAAGTTAATTTGAACCGTTCGCGTTGTTAACTAATTATACTTAACTGCTTATCTCTATGGATACTGATACTATCAGTATAACATTCTATATCAGAAAAAAGATTGGGAAATGAAAGGGAACTTCCCTTTTTTATGAAATAAGGGGGCAAACGAGCAAACGGGTCACGGGCAAAGCAACTTTCGTCGCCCATGGACACACCCAACATCAGAAGAGCTGCAGGTGCATTGCCGGCCTTTTAAGAGGGAATAGGATTACAGGGTAGGGGAGGTAAGGAAGGGAATAGGGAAGGGAAGAGTAGGGAATTGGGCCTCCGGGTCTTCCTACGCAACTAATTTCAATCAGCTTTATTAAATTAACCAAATTGGATGTAATGTAATGAGGTTGAATAAATATTTTAATAAAACCACATTGTAACGTATATTATGTAGAGCTACTTAGTGGTTCAATTTTATCTGTTAAATAGGACTTCAATTAATAAAAAAAAATTGCAAATATTACGTAAGTGGTACTTACAACTCAAGTACTTAGGTATGTCTTTTCTTCACTGACTCAGGTCATATTGAATGCAGGTATGATGTAGGTAATGTCTACATTAAATACCTGTTCTTAAGATTAAAAGTACCTCTTTAATGATTATTAGTGATCGAAGTCTTTAATTTAATATGGATTTAGGGCTTACTTTGATTTCGTCGCAACATAGGTGTTGTTGACACTCGATAGTCTGTGAAATGTCTAGACTCTACCTAGAGGCCAGAACCTGGTACATAGCAGGAACTCTCCGATTACTAGTCGGCTAAGTTATGTAAATAATATTTATAGGCATTACATATCTGTGTGCGTTAGCACACGCAGCAATGTGCCTATATCTATCGATCATATAGTTTGTGGAGGCGCCAGCGATCGGACGTGTCTTGCGTTTGACCCTACGCGACGTGTATCAGTGGCTTTATAGTTGTTCTTTTTTCGAACTGTTTTTACCGGCGCCATTTTTTTCGCCAGTTCGGTATTCGAACATTTTTAAGGTACCTTTTTTTTGTTATTCTTTCTCTAAAAACTGTTAAAACGTTTACAATTTGTTTTTTTTTTCAAGTCGATTCGACTATTGTTAACAATAACAAATTATATTTCGTAAATATTTATTTACCTGAACCTGTTCCTCGTTTAAACAGGAAGCGTCTGACGTCAGCGTCTGGTTCAGTTTATAAATACAGTAAGTTTACAGACGACTGGCTACATACTGAATCATCTATTTGCGTCAAAACGTATCGGCAAAGGGGAATAATCATTTACGTGGGCTTTTGCCAGTTTAGATTCAAAAGGACAATATAATTTTTTTCACAAAAATGTCGTAATAGCTCGTGAATAATAATAATGTTTAAATGTATGTGATGTTTATTATAATATTTTATACAATTCATGTTAGTACAGTGCTTCAATGTTAAATATTTTACTTAAACAGAGTTTCATTAAAGTACTTACTTTATTCATGAACAAAATAAATGTCAAGAGGTGCATCTCATGATTTGTTATTTTTAGAAAAAAAAATTGTTTTCGAATATTGTAATGCAGGAGCGGATTTATACTTAGTGACGCCCTGGGCCCCGGTTTATTAAATAATTTAAGTACCTAGGTATATTGCTAATAAAAGTTTGAAAGTTCCAAAAGATACTTACTAAGTATACGTTAACTTAGGTATTACCTAGGTATCATGAACATTATCTTCATTCAACAGACAACAGTTACGGGTTACCAGTTACCACAGTGCAGCGCCCAACCAACATAGAAATATTACTATTGCCCAACAATAAACTTTTTAGTTTGGCGGGAAACTAGTTTTGAATTTTTGATTTAGAATAAGTACTTAAACGATTTTTTTTAATATAATGACAACAAGCAACAAAATATTATTCTTGAAGTCCTGCATGACTGCATATTATTCTGTAAATCCCATGATAATTAATATTATTATTATCCTTTTAATTATAAAGCTTACGTACATAATTTCTACTGCTTTTGAACCCTATTCGAATAATAATAAGGTCGAATCGTGACATTTTTACCGTAGACGTTACCTACTTTATGCAATGTCCTTGAATGTAGGTCGTCGACACTCGATACCACAAGTCACAACACAAGTCTATCAATGGCCGAGCGAGAAAGGCAATCAGCTGTCTCGCTCTTCGTGAATGGACCGGAATATTTTGCTATAAAATTATCATGTAGGTCACTCAATTTGCAGTGTAAGCTACTGATGATCTGAGTAAACTTCTTTGTTTAGACAAATTGTTTACAGAATAACACTTACTGCATACTTTTTATGAGACCGGTAAATGAGACGGATCACCTGATGATAACCGATGACCCTTTGCCTATGACGAACTTTTGATGAACTCAGACCAAATAAAAAGGATAATAATAAAAACAAAAAGATTTTTTATTTGGTCTGAGATAATGAATAACATTGATATCGTATTTAATGACTTAGTTATTTTGCTACTTCATTGAGAGAACAAGACGTGTATTTTCAATGGAGCTGCTCGCAACGGCACCTTGTTATTCAATTTGTAGAATAAGAATATAAGATTTTAAAACCAAGTATAAATGCTAAAAACACTCTTTCTGACCGTACCTAGTACCTACAAGTAGCTATATTGATTCACATCTCAATTCTGAACTATTCACTATAACTGCAACGTGTCTGATTCTATAATGTTTGCTTTCAAACTGCATGAAACTGGCCCAAACCAGTATAGATTTTCCCACATACGGTTTCCACGTTTCTACTTGTTTAGTCATTCCGTTTTTATCTTGTTTCCTAGTTCCTACGGCTTCGTGGAGACTTCAGTGAAATAACCTCGATAATATGAAGGAAATTATACTTTGTGATAATCTGTACTTGAAAAATAATTAACGACGCTTTTGAACACGAATTGTTGAAAAAAAATTGAAATACTTTGTAGCGGACACGCATATGAACCCAGCTTACCCAACGCCAACTTAATGATAATGAAATATTATGCCAAATTGTACAAAATAAATTGAAAGAGTTATTTCATACAGTTTTTCAGATAGATTATGGTTTATTCGACATAGAAACACTGTCAGTTCAAGAAGTTCAAGTAGCTAGCCATACACGTTACTCGTTAGAACATAAAGTCAGAACTAGCTAGGTATTTTAGAAATCGGAGCTATTTCCCGAACACAATCTCAGCTTAATGCCCGATAAGAATTATTCTCACACGTCTTTCATAATATTTTGATAATATTTAATAATGATAAATCTGTTATGACTTCTGATTGATATATCAGGAAATCCTTATCAGATTTACGTAAGAACTTGCTTTACAATAATTTATGGAAGCTATTGGCTTAATTAATTCAGTAATCAATACATATTATTATACTTGCCAAGGCGATATATAAATTAAACAAGAATTTAATTTGCAGTAACCAGAAATCTCTCAAAATCTCCCGTGAATACGGTGAAATCCCAAAAGATGCAAATGCGTTAATAACCTTAATTAATGATGCCGTTTTTGTTTCAGATTCTCCTGTTTTTGAGATTTGAGATGTTGGTCAAAGCAAAACTTTGATTCTTAATGTCAAGACGGGGCAAGAATTATTTTAAACAAAAAGAAGATAATTTCAAAAGTGACTTTTTTGAAAGCCTGATATCGGGGACTAGCCGGTCCTTGATGAACTCGCTAAGCTACAACCCCAGCGCTCTTACCCTCTGTATTGCTAAGAGCCCCTGTAGGTATTCCGCTAGGGACCCGAGGTTAAGATATACCTCAAGAGAACCCATCTCTTCGCCGTAGATATCCTCCATCTGGCGTTTGAGTCCAAAATTTCAGTGACGCCAGTCACAGAACAGCCTGTTTTAATTTGAAAAATAAAAAGACAGGGCACTAACCCGTACAAGCAAACGCTGCCGCGTTTGAAAGCGTGATGGACACGCAAAGAGTGTACGCAAATGGAATTAACAACAAGGATAAGTCTATCATTCATAATGATAAAATTCCTTCGGAAGATGATAGGACTACTTCACCTCTTCTAGAGAGAGCAAATGACATTAAATACATCGACGGCGTCGAGCCAGTAGATGTAGAACATAAAAACGATTTAAATACGATCAATTCTATGAAAACGCATGAGAATGGAATAAACAATCGTTTATCTGTAGAGTACTCGAAAGATGACAATGAAGACGCGAAGTCTACTAATGAAAGAGTAAAGTTTCTGGGTGTGGGCGATGATGACAGTATCTGTTCCAGTAAGCATGAGGAGCCAGAACCTCAAATACCAGATGGAGGTTGGGGCTGGGTGGTTGTAGCTGCGTCGTTCCTTATCGCGACCGTTGCCGATGGACTTGCATTCTCTTATGGACTGCTGCAAATCAAGTTCGTTGATTTCTTCGAAGCCAGCGAAGCGAAGACTTCTCTTATTGGAAGTCTTTTTATATCCGTTCCTCTAATAGCTGGGCCGATTATGAGTGCGCTAGTTGATAGATATGGATGCAAGAAAATGACAATAGTTGGAGGAATATTTTCTACGGTTGGATTTGTTGCTGCATCATACAGTAATTCTGTAGAAGTCTTGTATGTCACTTACGGTATTATTGCTGGATTGGGAATGGGATTACTGTATGTCACTGCTGTAGTATCTATAGCATATTGGTTTGAGAAACGTCGTAATTTAGCAGTCGGATTGGGTTCGTGTGGAGTTGGATTTGGGACTTTTATTTACTCACCTTTAACTACCTATTTATTAGATGAATATGGTTGGCGTGGTGCTTTATTATTATTAGCTGGAACTGTACTTAATGTTTGCGTCTGTGGTGCTGTTATGAGAGACCCTGAATGGTTAATTTTGGAGCAAAAGAAACAAAGAAGGTTAAGCAAATCTAAAAGAGCAAACAGTTCTACCTCAATTTCGGCTCGATCTGCTAGGTCTGGTGGGGGAGAATCGTTGTACCTTGGTGCTGAAGAATTGAAGCATTTAGTCCAGAGTGGCGAAGATCCAGAGCATATACTTACTTCATTGGTGGCTGCAATTGCGGAAGCGGAGAGTGTTGAAGCAGCAACCAAAAGAAACGCTGACTTATCGTCACAACAGAAAGTTAGCTCAGTTATTAATCTCCCAACATTTTTGAGGCAGAGCGAGAAGGTAGGCAACTTTTGAGTATTTTTTATTAACCGACTTCAAAAAAAGGAGTAGTGTAATATTTGCAGAACTGCTCAGTTTTCGTATATGCTAGTCTACATCAGCGTTTGAACAAATGTGCCAAATTTCAAAAGTGTATGTATGTATGTATGTTTTTATGTTTGTGTTCGCATATCTCCGGAACTACCAAGTCCGATTTGAGTAATTCTTTTTTGTCGTACTAGGTATGGTTCAATTTAGGAAATACTGCAATTTTCATCAAAGTTTCATCAAAATCGGTTCAGTAGTTTTTGAGATACGGAATTTTAATTCTTAATTACATACAATTTTGAAGTCGGTTTTATCTTTTCAATAAATAACTTAAATTAAAAAATATACATAATATACATTGTTGTAGTTAAGATGCTAAACTTATCTTTATTTTCAGATAACACCAGAAGTGCTCGATCAATTGACATCTAACGAACGTCTCTACAATATAATTTTAACAAACTATCCATCTCTCTTGGCCTTAAGAAGCACATCAGATACAAAGCTGAACGTTGAAACTCCAACAAAAGAAAAACTTAGTAAGAAGAAAAAGAAGAGAGATTTCGATAAGAAACTTAAGATGGTTCGAGAGAATCTTCTTCAGCCTGTTCCAGAGAACAATACCCTTAATCCGAAAGTAGAGAGGCACGATTGGCTGATGAAGACGTTTCAGACTGATCGTCATTATCTGAGAGATATTCGCGTACATCGTAACTCCATTATGCATAGAGGAGCCATGATGAATATAGCCAAGTATAGATTGAAAGCTTCTTCGTGTCCGGATATTTATAAAAACTCAATGTGGTCTATGGAAGAAGACCAAGAGGAAAGGGTAAGCTATATTTTTTATCTCCTTTTTACATATCTGCAAAGTAATACAAATTGAGAAGTAGCTGCGAAAAGAAGGCGTATTCTGCTTAGAGTTGGTGATAGTTCATGGTTACATTCTTTAAACTTTTACATCCCAAATAGGACTTGTTACCTATATTATTTTCTCTGTGGAATCCATGTTTACAATTACATTTTTTGACTTCATTAATGTGCTATTTCAGACATGGGGAAAGAAACTCCTGCACGCCATAAACAAGACCTTCGATTTCAACATGTTCACCGAATTCCATTTCCTGATGATGAATCTGTCGACCTTGGTTCTGTTTATATGGTTCATCGTACCCTACTTCTACATCTCTACCTTCATGGAAGAGACTGGTTACACCGAAACCGAGGGTTCCCTGATGCTTAGTGTCTTCGGTGTCGCTACTATCATTGGAATTGTAAGTATCTTTTGTGACAATTATACCGTTATCGAATCATTTTTTGGAAATCCAGGAAATGTTCAAAATTCCACAAATTATTATCAATTTGTGGCTGGAATATCAAGAATTTTAAACACGCTTTGGCAACGATTTGTAAATTTCGCTAGATAAAAAATAAATAAAACTATGTATAATCATTTCAACACTAGGCCAACATAAAAAGTAATGCAACTCATTTTCCTATGATTAGCCTTATAATATGACTTCACGTTTATCTTATCTGACAGCCAATGTTGTTAAAGCATTGTGTGCACGTTTTATGCCGTATCTCGTGTCAAGGCTAGTGTATGTTAAATCATTCATATGAGACATTTAACAAAAGAAAAATGTACTTAATAAAAGATTGTGAGAGGCACAAAAGTCTGTGTATTTTTAATTTTTGACGAAACTGTTTTATGTCTACTTAAGTACGCAAATACTAGTTTCTTACATGCTTCTTATCAAGTCACGATTGCATAAGTAAGCAAGTACTTAATGACTGATAATGACATTAATATTATCATACATCGCGTTCTGATAATTGAAATTACTATTTATACAGGGTGTAACAAAAACAAGTGATAATAATTTAGGGTGTGTACGTGTTCCCTGTAGAGAGTTCACTGTGAAAGTAGCAGCGCTGAAAGACCAAAAATTTTTTTCACTTTTGTATGGGGAAACTCGTGACGCTCGGGCCCTTGCCCATACAAAAGTGAAAAAAAATTTTGGTCTTTCAGCGCTGCTACTTTCACAGTGAAATCTCTACAGGGAACACGTACACACCCTAAAGTATTATCACTTGTTTTTGTTACACCCTGTATATTAAAAAGCGGCCAAGTGCGAGTTGGACTCGCCCATGAGGGGTTCCGCAGCAGCAATAAGGTTTATTTCTATGAAATTAAAAGGTTTTTGATTTTTTTTTTATTAAGTTGATTTAATGAAAGTTAAATTAAGGTTTACCATTTATGACGTATAAAAAAACTACTTGCTAGATTTTTTTTTATGAAATAAGGGAGCAAACGAGCAAACGGGTCACCTGATGGAAAGCAACTTCCGTCGCCCATGGACACTCGCAGCATCAGAGAGCTGCCAGTGCGTTGCCGGCCTTTTAAGAGGGAATAGGGTAATAGGGGAGGGTAGGGAAAGGAATAGGGGAGGGTAGGGAAGGGAATAGGGTAGGGGATTGGGCCTCCGGTAAACTCACTCACTCGGCGAAACACAGCGCAAGCGCTGTTTTACGCCGGTTTTCTGTGAGAACGTGGTATTTCTCCGGTCAAGCCGGCCCATTCATGCCGAAGCATGGCTCTCCCACCTAAAACCAATCTAAGATTTAACCAAGATCTCGTTTAAACCAATTTTCATTTTTATAGTAAAGTACATCATATATTTTTTTTAGAATTATCATACTTTAGAAGTTTATAGAGGGGGGGGACACACATTTTACCACTCTGGAAGAGTCTCTCTCGCAAACTATTCAGGTTAGAAAAAAATGATATTAGAAACCTCAATATGATTTTTGAAGACCTATCCATAGATACCCCACATGCATAAGTTAGATGAAAATAAAAATTGTTTCAGTTGTACCTATGGGGACCCCTTAAATTTTAAATATTTTTTTCCATTTTTGTATCAAAATCTTAATGCGGTTCACAGACTACATCTTTTTACCAAGTTTTAATAGTATAACTCTTATAGTTACGGAGAAAAGTGGCTGTGACATACGGACGGACAGACAGACAGACAGACATGACGAATCTATAAGGGTTCCGTTTTTTGCCATTTGGCTACAGAACCCTAAAAAACCTCTATTATAGCCGTCAGAAAGACGTGTCTAAGATCTAAGCTACCTATTAATAATTTGCAATACTAATTTACCTTAACCAACCTTTTTTTTTTTGTTTAGGAGGGGAAATACTTTGCGTATCCCCCACCCCTCGGGATAAGGGTACCTTAACCAACCTAGTAATTTATTTTTATTTATTTATTTAAAAACTTTTTGCACGTTGTAGTACAAAGGCGGGCATGCAGGGCTGTAGCTAGAATCAGATTTGAGGTAGGGCAGCATTGGTTACAGGTAGGGCGGAAGTAAAAAAAAATCATAATTGATTGATTTTCTTGGGTTTTGGTATTTTTAAGGTAGGGCATTATGATTTTAAGGTAGGGTATTGCCCCACAATGCCCCCCCCTAGCTACGGCCGTGCGGGCATGTAGTACATTAGGAAGTCGGTATGATCTAGCTACACCTAGGAGTTCGCTCGCTCTATTTAAGTTGTATATTGTTTAAATTAGATTACCCACAACAGCTATAATAGCTACAGCTTAAAAATTGCTATGGGCCCCCTAAAACTCACTACGCCACTGTATCGTAGATACATCATAAATGATACAACTCACCAATTATTATACTGCTAATTTTTTATTTGTTTTAACTCTTGTTTTTTTTTCTTTTCAGGTCGGCCTCGGCTGGATAGGCGATCTACCATGGGTGAACATAACGAAGACCTACGGATTATGTCTCGTCGCTTGCGGCATATCCATACTCTTATTCCCGATACTTATTCGTGTTATGGACGCGAAAGAGTCCTACAGCTTCTACATTTTGGCGCTAAACGCTTTATTCTTCGGCCTGACGTTTTCTAGCTCGTACTCATACACTCCTAGTATATTGGTGGAGTTGATCGCTTTGGAGAGGTTCACCATGGCGTATGGACTGGTGCTGCTGAGTCAGGGCTTGGGACATCTGATTGGACCACCCATGGCTGGTATGTTGATTTTTTTTCGGCAGATAAACCGGGTTAGAATATACTTTTTATCGCAGCGACATGTACGGTTAACGAGTAATTTCCATTCGTGTTAAAGTTTTTTGGATACAAATTGAATGGTTCTTAATTTGTTATGACATCAAGTCATAGTTTATTGACCTTTTATTATCGTTCTAGTGCCGATTTGGCTTACTTTATCTGTTTATTTATGATAAAAAAATTATCACGACATAATATTATATCCACATGTAGATATACATCATACAGAGTGCAGACTGCAGACGAAAAAAAATATTTTTTAGCAGTTTCGTTGTTCTCATTTTATTTGTCTGTTTGTACCTTGGACGATAAAGGGTCAGAGGACAATCTAGGTACTTATTTGAGATTTTATTATATTGAGATTTTGAATGGTTTACGAAACATTGAATTTCCTTGACTATACAAAAACCCTTCAAACAATTTAGATTATTAACTTTAAAGTAAACCAAGTTGTTTTTATCTTACGTTTTTACCTCGATGTTTATTTTAAAAAAATATTTTTAGAATTCTAAAATTCAAATTGAATTTATCGACTTTTGAAATTGAAAAAACGAAAATAATTCGCAAACAAAATATTTTTTAAGAAACTGCTTATCTACCAGATGTAACTTTTTTGCTATTTGGGCTATTCCAATGCTACACTAGGGAACTACCCTCACAAGTCCCAACTCCCAGGAGATAAAATGTCGCCGCGACAAACGAATTTTACGTTAATGGGCTTATTTTTCAATTTTCAGTTTAAATGAATGATATTATAAAATATATATAAAACCGAGACGTGAGTTCCTAAACAAAAAACTAACATTTCTTAACTAATATTTTCTTATTATATTTTACAGGTGCTCTAAAAGACAAGACTGGGTATTGGGACGCGGCATTCTACATCGCTGGTATCTGGGTGATAGTTTCTGGTCTCCTGGTAGCCGTCATCCCGTACACCAAGAACTTCAGAATCATCGGCAACGCCCCGCTGGCTAAGGACGTAGCTGTCGACCCAGAACCTGGAGTGAAGATTATTATTGCGCATTAGGTTATGACTTCATGAGGCATTTTCTTTTTTTTAATTTCAGTGACAATCAGTTTTATTGTGGTCGCTAGATGGGGTATGAGTAGACATACGTACTTGTCGGGGCTCTGGTATTACCTACCCACACCAATAATTACAATCAGTAAATATACAGAATACTGTTTGCTGTTGACTCTAGACTTTTGCATGAAAACTGACGTAAATAATGAGAAAATGATAATGTCCTTAGGCGTCGCAAGTGTGGAACACCAAGATAATTTTTAAGAATAAGTACTTTGTTTTAAGGTGAGACTTCACTACGCGATAGTCGATACGCGTCATGCGACACTTCACGTTCCATAGAAGTCATAGAACTGACGTCGTGTCGTGTCGCTTTAGTACGGTCACGCCTTTAATTGGTATCATATTATTATAGCGACGCGTTATTCATAATGGCATACCAAACTGACATACAGTTCGACAAGGCTTTATCACGGACGTAAAAAAAATACGGACATAACCTTCTTATAATCACGAGTGAAGCCTAGTTATGGCCGCCCGTGTAGGACGTGTGCGTGATATGAGGGTTGCCATATAAATCATAAATTTCCCTACTTTTTAAATTTTGTAAACTCAGACAAGTTAAATGTATTTTTTATACTTAAACATTATGTTTTTTTCGCTTCAGAAATGTAAGCGGTTGTTAAAGATGTCATAATGAAAATATTATTTTTATGACACTATAGATAGAAAAAAAAACACATGTTACGTACAGAGAAGTATATTATTTACATAACATTATTAGTAATAATGATTATGTACAAACATTTACAATAATAAAATTATTACTAGCTATTTGACACAAACAAAATGACATTTTCTAAAAATAATTCCTAGCTACATAGATTTATCGCCCCCGAAACCTATATACGAAACCTGTATACGAAAAGATATAAGATACTTAAGTCCCGTAACCCGTTTCATCAAACAATAAGTAATGTTAAATAAATAATGACTTGTTAAATCAGTTAACGGCCTGTTAGAGCTATCGAGAGTTCTACCATGCGCTAACGTCAAATCAAATCACCTAACATGGTGTTAAATTTATTCCTGGTCTAGAGGTCCATTCAATATTTTCATTCCTACTAGGTCTCAATGACGCTCGGGTGACTACACCAATAGCACATTCCCTCCCCTACTACTGAAGGAAATCTAAGACAACAATTTTATCTATGGACGCTTACGCCACGTCAGTCTGACCCCGTGCTAAGTACCTGAAGGACTTGTGTTACGGGTACCAGACAACGGAAATATATTTAATACTGTTATACTATACATATATTTAAGATTTTTATTATATGATACACATATTTAATACACACCCATGACCCAGGAACTTTGAAAACTTTTTGTTCCGTCGGCAGGATTCGGACCCGCGACCCCCGGCTTGAGCTACCGACAGCCCACCCACTGAACCACAGAGGTCGTCAAACAACAATTATATCCACTTTTGTAAATTAAGAAATTAATAGGGGTGTAGACTATTTTTAGGAAATATATTTATTTTAGAGATGTACCATCAAGGAAGTTGATTCCTATGCAATTGACAGACCAACGTTATTTGTTCGAATATGTCAATTCAATGTTAATTGTGATCTGTCAGCTGGGTTTGACGTAACGCAACCAAACTACTTATGTCCCCGATTTGCATAGGAATCAACTTCTCTGATAGTACATAAGTATTTTGTTACACCTAAAAATATGAATAAAAAATTAATACACTCTTATTTCAATTTAAAAAATCACTTATTAAATATAAAAAATATTATAAAGTTATTAAGTAAAATATGTCCATTTTCGGTAATTCTATAATACAAACTCTCAAAAAAACAATGATTTGTATTAGATTTCGTTTACTGTCTACACCCCTATTATTGTATTCCTGCCTAATTACTGGTCAATAGTATACTAAATACTTACATGACACTAATAAAAGACAATAAAATTAATTATTTGATTATTTAAAAATAATTTAAAATTTTCCCCGGTTTGGGGAAAATTTCCCCACTTTGTTATGGACATTACTGACCTGTTGAAGTTGAATTAATATTTACATTATTTTATCAAAATACTTTAAAAATATGTTATCTTACCTATGAAATATTATTCCTTGATGTTTTTTGTGTAAGGTTGTATTGTTCTTGCACCATTTTACAACACAAGATGGCATATTTATTTTTATTTATGAATGACAAAGACGTGTCACCGCGATGCAGTCTAATTGTGTAATGGAGGTACGATCGGCTTATTACAGTGCGAGTGCGTGTGCAAGATGTGTACGTATGATCGCCTGGGCTTATTAAGGGTGCTTCACTCATTTCTTAATGGCGATCCGTCCGTATTTTTTTTACGTCCGTGGGCTTTATTTAAACGTAGGTGACATTGACGGGAGTGCTGCTGGTAAAGGAGAACTGTCAAACACATGTCAAAAATGACGTTTTTCTATAATAGAAGCGTTTAGTTCCTTTTCTCGCCACGTTCAAATAAAGCCTTGTCAAACTATAACTGTAATTTTCATATTCAGATTGTTTCACAATAATGAACACATGTTTTTATTTTCATGTATTTTAATCGATAGTTATATTATGTAACTTGTAAGTTATAACTTTGTTGTTCTGCCTTTTAAGTAGGTAGCCTCTAGTTACAATACTCGCAGCTAAATTGAGGCCAGTCGTGTTCTGTTATGTAACTTTGAAGCCGAGATAAGATAGCTATTTAGATTTAAGAAATAAGAAGCGTAAAATAACAATGTGAATTTGTATACTAACTTGGTATGTTAATTATGTTATCAGTTATCGGAAAACGTTTGAGATCCTAAAGGTGAGACCGCACTACGCGACAGTTCACGTTCAATAGGACTGACGTTTTTAAAACGTCAGTTCTATGACGCTTTAGTTCGGTCTCGCCCTAACAGTTAACGTAATAACATTAAATTCTATATGTAGTGACTGAAATTAGTAAATTCTTATTGGCACCATACACCAGTCTTCCTATGATAGGTTATACTTTACCACCTATAACTTTATTCAAGAACATGTTCGTAGATTTTGTAAGAAAATATTTGTTTTTCTATTTATTATTTTTATATCGTGTACTTACTTAGGATTTTTGTGAAGTTTGTAACTGCCGATTTTAAATATCTAATATCTTGATTAGAATCATATAAAAGTAATTAGATTTTGGAACTTTTTTCGTACTATACTTAAAATATGTTAATAATAAGAACGTACTCAAGCCAGCCAGTAGCCACGTAATTCTTTGCATAGACTTAAAGCGGGGATCAATCTCAATCCAAAACGATAACCTTGCACACAACCAAAGACCAAGCGTATACGCATCGCAATAAGATTCATTTTAGCTTAGCATAAAACTGTAGTTACTAGGGGCGGATCTTCTCTATTTTTCTTGTTTTTTTTAAATATCTTTGGAAATAAATATTAAGAAACAAAATTGTTCGGTTCAGAAGATTTTAATATAGATTTACCAACAATTTATTCAGATAAAAATAATTTTCCTAGTTTAATACTTATATTTCGACGAAATAGATTTTTGTCGGAGGTGAGTTTGTAAATTAATTACAGCCAAAGTATTACGTTTTATTAAAATAAGGTCTAAGGTATTTTAAATATTGTGCTTTATATCTCATATTTTTTACATTTTTGTTATTATATTGGAACTAGGTAAACCGGGAGTCACGGAATAACAAATTGGGGTTTATCCTCGCCTTAAGTACTGGTTATACAGGGCAGTGATAGGCTGGCTTCAGTAATAATAAAATAAATAAAATAATACTATAATGCTCACAGGCGTAACAAGGTACGGGCAGGCTCATGAGTTTTATACCTAAACGTGAAGAGTTGCGGGGTGAGAGGGGAGGCATTCAATTCTTAATCTACCCTCCCGGCTCCCCTGGGAATCCTAGCTACGCCCATGATAATGCTACTTATTTAAACTCTTATAATATAATTTAAAGCCAGTGCGTTATTTTTTTAAATATTAATTGTATTGCTTTACTCTAAATACTTAGTACAAGGATTATAGTGTTTGTATTCTTGTAGTCCGACATAAAATTACTACCTACTTACTTAGTTATTTTTACAAGGTATGTAAGTATGTTTAATTTTACTTCATAATAATTGTAAAGTATTCATAACAAAAAAACATAAAAACATTAAAAAATATGACTTGAATTTAATGAATTTTATTTAAATACCATGGACGTATACTTAATAATTATTATAATTGTGAAAGTGTATCTATCTGTTGTTGCTAAACGCAACGCTAAACGCATAAACCAGTGATCTCACTAAGATGGATTTGAAATTTTTTAACTTAAAATATTTTTGCTATGATTGTCTTTAAAAACAACATTGACGTTCGCGTCTCGACATATTATTCTGAATAATAATACCAAATGGGTAATAACATAGTTTACCCTGAACCACACAATTTATCACTAGAAATACAATCTAAAAATATATATTAAGTATACAAACTTGAAAAAAAAAAACTATAAGTAGGTAATAAGAAAAACTTCCCCAGGTCGTCCCCACCTGGCAGAGTGCCCAGCAAGCTGACAGCATTCCCACGTTGGATGGCAATTGCTATCCGGTGTGCCAGGTAGCTCCCGGCTCTGGGGTCTTCTTAGATATTTCTTTATTCTATGTGCCCCCGGACCCCATGCGCCTAAGGTTTCAACCCCATACGGTTCAAATATGAGATCTCCTCTGAGGTTCTCATATTTGCGCCGCTTGAGGTTCTATGCTTGGTTGGCGGCAGCGCCCGCACAGCTTGAGGTGCCCTGAACATGGGGCGAGGCGAGTGTGTCGACACAAGTAGCGTCCCCCACAAGGGCCCGTCCCACATTCCAGGGAACCATGGGTCATTCCATCGGGTCTCTTGCTATCGTCGCGCACCGAACCGGAGGGCTCCAGTATCTCTGGCACGCCGGCAGTGACAAGAGCCCGACGAATGAGGCTGTTCAGGCTATGATGTCGAGAGAAGCGTCCAGCGCTTCGCGAGTAGCACAACCCGTGATTACCGTTATTATAGCTGTCTACGTGCGCGCCGCAAACACATTGATGGGGGACATCGTGGGGAGCACCAAGACGCAGAGCAGTGGCTAGGCAGAATGTATTTCTGTCCAGAAATGTCTCCACGGCCAAAAGTCGAGCCCGTTCTGCGACGCTGGTAGATGTGTTTAAAAGTTTATTACGCACCAGTTCGCAGACGGGCCCGTCCTAGAGTCTCGGTGAACATAATATTATTTATTTCATAACTTGACACAACCTTCAGGTGAGAATCAACAATGTGTTCTCACCCTTATGAGTCCTCTTATTCTAACTGCGGTCTGCGATCAAAGTGCGCAAAGCATGTGCAAAGACTGCGAGAAATGTGAAATGAATGAGGAAGAAGAAGAAATTGTCTCTTGTCAAAGTCAATAATTGGCAAATGTCGTTACCAATAAGGTCGTTACTGATTACCAGCTGATAACGTCAAAATAATTAATAAGCCGGTGCAGCGGTTCTCGAATCTCGATTCTCGGGTACCTAGCATTTTTATACTTTCTTCAAGGAATTCTTGGAAAACTTTATTTCATCGCTATATAATTTAATTAATTTTTAGTTCAGCCGCTAAACCAACAATCGATATGCACAGGTAAGTATCTAATTAAACAATTCATCACTTCCTTATATTATATTTTAATAAAGAAACCTTACAAGTCGTAAGTATGATCGGTATATTTATCAGTGATTTATTTACAGAATTGTGCATTTGGACTTCAAAGGAGCACCCCTAAAAGTGCAGTATCTAGATCAGGTGAATATAGCACTCTACATTCACACCTAAGTAATTTCAAAACAAAAAAAAAATACATTCTTACTACTGTGGGTAGTAGCTACATAGAAGTAATTTAATTTTTTTTAGGTTCTAGAAAGCATCAGGCAGTGGGGAGCCACCGGCGTACTGTTGGAATGGGAGGACACATTTCCTTATTCCGGAGAGCTCTCTATCATTGGCAGCATAGAGAATTGTAATGGTGACCATATGTACACAATGGATGAGGTCCAGCAAATTCTACAGGCTATCAAAAGCAAAGGTCTGGAACCTGTAAGTCCAACATATCAAAATTAAATAAGATAAGTAGTTTTAAAGCTACGAGGGAACAGATGAACATCCACATCCATACCACGGGCTTAGCCAGATTTTAGTATCATGGGGGTTCAAGAAAATAAAAGGAATAAAAATACATAAAATAACCCTTATATTTAAGTATAAGAAATATATTAAAGATGTAAAATGTTTTTTTTTGTGCAATAGTTAGTAATAAATGAGATATGCCGCACGCCTGTCCTTATTTTAATTTTATGAATGTTAGTATCTTAACTTTTCGGGTGGGGTTTGAACCCCCAAAACCCTCCCCCTGGCTACGCCCGTGCCAACATACATACATACATACATACAGGCCAAAATCATAACCCTCCTTTTTGCTTCGCCATAGTCGGGTCAAAAATAGAATTTGTTAATTAAATTATTCAATTTAAAGATGTTCCCATGAAATAATTATTGAGAGCTATGAGGGGATCAAAAATACTGCTAAATGGTTTGTGTGATATTATGTATATTGTTAATTCGACCTCGACTGAATTTGCTCTCACTAGTTAGATAACATGTATAGCTTATTCAGAAGCTTTGTCTCTGTTGCTCAGTATAAATCAGAAAGGCGAAACTTCTAGATGCATATCCAGTAGTTTTGATTACGGAGATAATTATGTTGTATAATGTAGGCATATGTTGTAGGAAGGAAGGACGAAATTGGCTTATCACTGCAAAAGATAGAGAACAATTATGGAACAATTTGGAGGAGGCTTTTACCCTGAGGGGGTCCACATCTAGATAAATAATAATTACAAAACTGTTTCGTAGTACTTAATTTATATTGTGGAATAAATAAAGCTTTATTATAATTATATGTTGTAGGATATTATCTCGTTTTCAAAATTTCTTAGTTTCCTTTCATGTATAACCACAGAATACTGTACAAGGTACAAGGTGTACAAGGTATAATGCAATAATTTAATCTTAATTTATAGATTCAACTGGTACAAACAATAGGCCACATGGAGTTTGTACTGAAACATCCTGCATTCCGGGAGCTGAGAGAGGAGCCCCGGTCTCCCGCGGTGCTCTGTCCCACAAAACCCAAGTCACTACATCTTGTGAAGGCAATGATCCAAAACGCCTTGGACGCCCAACCTGACGCAAAATACTTTCATATTGGTGCAGATGAGGTATTTATTTTGTTGTAGTATTAAAGTTTTTCTTGAACTACACCTTGGCAGAGGGTGACCACCCCCGGCCTCGCGGTCCTAGGGGACTCGAGCCCCTTGGACGCCGCGTTTTTTTAGCACTTACGAGCAGGGCCCGATCTAGCCATTTAGCCGCTCCGGGCAAAGATCATTTTCGCCGCCCTTTACATATACAGGAAACATATTTGTTGGGGGAAAATGGGAGGAACATTTAAGTAAAATACTCAAATATTTCCACTACAAAACTTAAGGTACATTTGCTGGTAAAATACTCAAACTTAAGTGGTGGATGGCTAGGTTGGAAGATAGGAAGAAGTCAATTTCGCCGCCCCACATTTTTGCCGCTCTGGGCAAATACCCGGCTCGCCCTCCCTTAGATCGGGCCCTGCTTACGAGTATCAAAAAAATCTTTCAACAAATCCGTCTTCTTGCATCATCCATTAGGGGGCCTCGCAAATTATAATATTTTGCCAATATAAAATTTAGGTTACATAGAACTAGACAGTTTTACAATCAGCTAACTCATTTAAGAGGTCTCCCAATTAACTATCTTATTTGTGAAATAAGAATTGCTTAAACTATTCTATATAGTTTTAAAGTATAAGTACAAGAAATATTATGTATGTAAAGTAGTGTCTAATAACTAATTAATAAAAAGTTGGTGTACCTAATCAAAAATGTATAATTATTCTGTTAGATGGCTGTGAAGTGTGACATATAGTACATATACATTACTAGCTGTTGCCCGCGACTTCGTCCGCGTGGACTTCAGTTTATAGCGCGCGGTGGTGTACCCCTTAAATCAAAATACCCAAAACAGCCGTGTAGTGTGCACATAATATGATTTTTTTAATTTTTTTTTATACCTTTTAAAGTTTATTTAGCGTTACACAACTTAGCTGCATAATGCATTACACAACTTTAGCTTTACCCAATAGCCAATACCCATAGGCCATAAACTATTTAGTATTTATTATTGGTAGACTGTTGTTTCTGATTTCTATGTTGGTACGTGAGTTATTTAATAACATGTATAACAATCGAAAGAATCGAAATATTAACTCAACATGCTACCACCTCTTATAAAAATACATATGAGCAAGCGATAGCGCGATCTAGGCGACTCTTGGCGCCATCTGTTCCAGTTTTTGGAACTAACTTAATTTGAACAAATTTACGCATAAACACCCCCTTACAACCCCTTTTTCCAGTAAGAAGTAGCCTATGTCCTTTCTCAGGCTTTAGACTATCTGTGTACAAAATTTTATAATATTAGTATAGATAACAAGTCAATATAAGTCCAAAGGTCACTTTAGATCAGGGGTTCCCAACCTTTTCTTAGTCAGGGGCCACTTTTGTATTTTTTTCTTGTTATCAGGGAACACCATGAATCCACCGATATTAAACATGAATAAAAACTCAATATATAATTACACAAAAAAAAATATGGTATTTTGTGTTTAAATGTGATTTTTGAGATTGTATCTTTTTCATGAGGTCGGTTTGTGAATACTATAGTTTTGTGATGTATAAGTATAATGCATATTTGCGAATTTCGGACCATATTTTGGCTCCAACAGACTGCTGTTTGGGAACCAGTGCTTTAGATTGTGTAAACTAAGGTGTAAACTGTAAATATATCATGTAACCTGCGACTTACAACTGCCTACAGACTACAGTTGACACTTGACTTGACTACAGACTCACAGAGACCAGAGTACAGACTACAGTGTGCGATGTGTCGAGCTAGCGAACGGTCGCGCTCCGCGTGTAGACTCAAAAATTTATAAAATAAATCGCGAATCGCCGCTACACGTCATCGCGGCCACCTTGCCAGTTGCTGGCTTTCATCATAACGCTATGGACAAGAACAGCATTTCTTCTCTGTAAGTACACCTTTAACAATATAGATATTTTGAACAACATAGCTAATCCTGTACGAGGCACTTGGTAGGATTGGCCATCATTACCAAGGAGTTGCTGGCTTTTATTCAACATCATGGACAAGCGATAGCTACATCGAGCTCTGCATCTTCAACAACGAAAATTACAGCAAAGCTGATGCTACGCAAGGTAAGATCTTGCAGATGCCATCGCGACGAAGAGATGGAGAAAGAATGTTGCAGACAGTGGCAACCCTATGGGTTGGCGTGGCAATCGCCTGGGGCCTCGCTCTTGCAGGAGGCTTGCAAGGTATTTTTTCGCAAGACAAAGGGCATCGCAAAGACTTTCGGCCCAGGGCCTCGCAATGGGTAAGGCCGCCACTGCTTGCAGGATATCATCACCCTGTTGAAGCAGTTAGGTCCAAAAGAGGTGGTTTTTCTGGCGAGAGATCTGCACAAGCTACCGGTGGTGAAAATCGAACCAAGTGACGTCCACATGGTTCAATTTCGTCACTTTATGGTTATCTACATTCTTCAGAACCAGGGTTCTGAAGAATGTAGATAACCATAAAGGCAGAGCTGGACGAGATGTTTTTTTTTAATTAAGGGGCAAACGAGCAAACGGGTCACCTGATGGAAAGCAGCTACCGTCGCCCATGGACACTCGCAACATTAGAAGAGCTGCAGGTGCGTTGCCGGCGCTTAAGATAAGAGATGTGGTTTGGAAAATCGGAGTCCACAATTCGTAATGCGCATAATGAATTATTGCTAACAGTACATTTTTCCGGGAAAAATGGTATCCTATGTCCTCTCCCGGGTCCCCATACCAAATTTCATCTAAAATCACACTTTGGCATGTATCATTTTGGTATGAATTAAGAGTAATAAATCATTATTTAGGTCATCGAACATTCTATGAACTTCGACGACGTGTGAGCAGACACGTTTTGCTGTCAGCAGAATTCGAGCCAACAACCACTGCATGAGGTCGAATCAAAGTCGAGTCTAACTCATTACTCAGCAGAAATAATTCGCAAGTGTTGCCGCTTGCTGCGCGAATAGCACGTTGCGCTGAAATACCTACCGCGTGGTAACCGTACATTTTCGGAATAAAACTTTCCGGTATTAAAAGCGTCAAAATCTTCAGGGGGTGACAGACGTGCGAGTAAGTACGCGGACTTATGGCTCGACGATCTTAAACTCCTGTGTGTCAGCAAAGAGCCGCGAGCCGCGACCGCGAGCCGCGAGCCTGGGGCATGGTAATCCAGTGTGAGCGATTCTCGTGTGTCACCGACGTCGATCCGAGTAAGGTCGCGAACTTAAGACCCGTGTACTTTAAGGCCGGTATAAATAGTCAGTACCTACTCAAGATGCGACCCGGTCTCAAGACGCGGTTCAGCTCTGTGATTGGTCCAAATTTTGACAGCCAACCAATCACAGAGCCTGAACCGTGTCTTGAGACCGAGATGCCCTACCCTACCCTATTCCCTTCCCATCCCATCCTTACCCTCCCCTATTACCCTATTCCCTCTTAAAAGGCTGGCAACGCACCTGCAGCTCTTCTGATGCTGCGAGTGTCCATGGGCGACGGAAGTTGCTTTCCATCAGGTGACCTGTTAGCTCGTTTGCCCCCTTATTTCATAAAAAAGGCCTTCTGGAAATTCGATTCGTTCGGTTCGTTCGGTTCGGCTAAGTGTGCGTTCACCTTTAGAATATTATTATTATTTATTTGTTTACTTATTCAATTTAAAATGCTGTTTGTTCACAGGTATGGCACACAGCGATCTGTGAGGATTGTCAGCGGAAGGCTTCGGTCAGCGAGCACAAGGCGACATCTCTCTTCCTAGACCACATCAAGGATCTGCTGATATTCCTCAAGATGCAGCGGCCCAAGATGAACGTGCTGATGTGGGATGACATGCTGAGAGCCATCGGTTTCGAGGTGTTGGAAAGTAAGAAACCAATTATTATCCATACTTACTTAACCTCTCGAATACCGTGATATCAAAATTCTATTGAGCCTCAAATACCGCGTTCTATGGCGCCATTTAAATTTTACGAATTTTTTTTTTAAAGTTTTACAAGGTAAGTACTAATTATGTATTCTGTGGTTTTACAAAATTGCGCCAATCAGGAACTAATTTAGTGCGCCAACCAGTTTGTAGCCAACTTTATAATCTTAAAAATAATGCTTAGAACAAACGAAATTAAATCTTAAATACACTGAAATAAGTTACAACACAGCGTGAGGTCGAGTACATCAGGTGGCACAATATCGAGCCGGTGGTACATAGAGGTATTGTCACGGGTGGCTCTTTAAGGTGTCGGTGGGGTTCAAGAGATTAATATTATAAAGGCGACAGTGCATAGGCGCTGGCAGAAATAATTTCCAAGGGGTGCAGATTTTAGTTTTCTTTCTTTTCTTCCCTTTTTACCAATGATATACTATGTTACGAAATTGCTTTTTACGAACAACGGTGAATCCGCGTCGTTCTTTTTCACCTGGCATATGAAAGACGGGCGTGAGTGTGAAGAGAGAAGGACGATGTTTGATTTTTGGGGTTAGTCGCCCTCTTAATACGAAGCAGTCTTAACGTAAACATTCCCCCCCACCACCGGCACAGCCCCCACAGCCTCCGCTTCGTCTCGGGGGCTGCCCGTCCGTCATATTGTGTGCGTTGCGAAGACAGCGCGCCGCGTGAACACCTTGGTTATTTGTATGTAAAACAACGCAACGGCAGCGCTGCGTCGACGCAACGCTGACGCAACGCGCCGTGTGGACTGGCTCTTAATGTTTTGTGCGACCTATACCATCATTTAAAATAATTCAAAAATATATCATTTCAGAATCCAACATTGGCAAGCTAGTGGAGCCGGTAGTATGGAACTACAACGTGGCTGAACACTTCTTCGTCGGCGGCGAACTGTGGCGGAACTACAGAATATTCCCGAAGGTCTGGGCGGCGTCCGCGTTCAAGGGGGCTAATGGTAGCTGTCAGGTACTCTACATAATAATTTTAAATATTAATAATATAATATCTACGGACTCTTTACGCCACGTCAGTCCGACCCTGAGCTAAGCACACAAAGAACTTGTGTTACGGGTACTAGAGCCCCATTTGCCTAGGAGTCAACTTCTCTGATAGTACCATTTAATAATAATAATAATATAACCTTGTATAATATCTTGAAACAGATGTTGTCCCCGGTGTCGCGGTACATGAGCAACCAGCAGGCGTGGATCCGCGAGGTGCAGGCCAACGCCGACCGCGCCAACTTCACCGGGGTCATACTGACCGGCTGGTCCAGGTGATTGTCATAGTAGATGGTGTCCCCGGTGTTGTGGTACACGAGAAACCAGCAGGCGTGAATCCGCGATGTGCTGGCCAACGCCGACCGCGCCAACTTCACCGGGGTCATACTGACCGGCTGGTCCAGGTGATTGTTAAACTAGATAGTGTCCCCGGTGTCGCGGTACACGAGCAACCAGCAGGCGTGAATCCGCGAGGTGCAGGCCAACGCCGATCGCGCCAACTTCACCGGGGTCATACTGACCGGCTGGTCCAGGTGATTGTTAAACTAGATAGTGTCCCCGGTGTCGCGGTACACGAGCAACCAGCAGGCGTGAATCCGCGAGGTGCAGGCCAACGCCGACCGCGCCAACTTCACCGGGGTCATACTGACCGGCTGGTCCAGGTGATTGTTAAACTAGATAGTGTCCCCGGTGTCGCGGTACACGAGCAACCAGCAGGCGTGAATCCGCGAGGTGCAGGCCAACGCCGACCGCGCCAACTTCACCGGGGTCATACTGACCGGCTGGTCCAGGTGATTGTTAAACTAGATAGTGTCCCCGGTGTCGCGGTACACGAGCAACCAGCAGGCGTGAATCCGCGAGGTGCAGGCCAACGCCGATCGCGCCAACTTCACCCGGGTCATACTGACTGGCTGGTCCAGGTAATTAAATTCATTTAAATCATATTATGCTGTAAAGATCCATATTGTATAGACTAGAGATCGAATCGAATCAAATTTCCCCATTTTTCGTAAAAAGGGTAACAAAGTTTTTCGTTCGCGTATTAATATTATGATGATACTAGATGTCCCGCGCGGCTTCGCCCGCGTAAATTATCATCATCATCATCACTACCATATTAAATAGTATAATATGGTAGTGATGATGATGAATGTAATTTGAATAGTAGCATATGCTTTCCGTTCTTAAAACAACGCCGAAACTCCCAAACTTGTATCTATAAAGAATCAGGAGTTCTCTCAGCACCTTCCGAACCACGGTATACCAGGTATACCTCGGTGCAAAATCTTACTTGTTGGTAGCATATGCTTAGAATACTTCTCACGAAACCGAAGTCACCACATGTTTCCCTATAAATTTTGAGGAGTTCCCTCGATTACTTATGGATCCTTCATCAGATCACCAGTTTTGTGAATATAATACCAAATTGGGATGATACCCTATATACCAAAAGAAAAATTTTGAAAATCGCTTAGCAAACGGCGGAGTAATCGTTGAACATAAAAAACGAACATAACACCTCCCCCATTTTGAAAGTCGGCTAAAATTGTAGCCTATGTGTTATTCTGATGTATAAGCTATATTATTGTAACGTTTCATTAAAATCTGTTCAGTAGTTTCTGCGTGAAGGAGTAACAAACATCCATACATCCATACATCCAAACAAACTTCCGCCTTTATAATATTAGTAAGATAATAAAATTTTAATTTAGTAAATTTTTAAGGGAACTTTTTTTTTCCCATACAAGAAACACAACTTTTTGCCTCTTTTCGCTCTATACTGGTACGGAACCCTTTTTTATATTTTTAAGGATTTTATATTTTATACCCGTGCAAAGCCGGGGCGGGTCGCTAGTTCTATATAAAAATTGGTTCACAGTGAAAATAAAGAAAACTCTAGGTATATTTTTACTTTTTTTAATTTCAGATTCGATCACTACGCTACCCTCTGCGAGCTCCTGCCCGTGTCTTTGCCTGCGCTCTACAGCTGTCTAAGTATATGGATACACCCGAACGACTCTATTAGCTGTAAGTATACAAAATAATAAGACTCCGAAAAAAGTATCCGGATAAAAAGTATCCCATATCCTTCCCAGGACTCCAACTATCTCCATAACAAATTTCATCAAAATCAGTTCAGCGGTTTAAACGTGAAAAGGTAACAGACAGACACATACACTTTCGTATTTATAATATTAGTGATTACAAACGTGTTCCAGCTCTAACCCACGAGGTGTTACCGGAGAATCAGTGGGCGGGGCTTGCGGTGGCGCGCGCCGTACACTCGCTAGTGGCGTTGCGGGACCGCGCCAACCAGTTGTTACACGGCGACGCGTTAGTACAGTCATTTTATTATATACGAGCTTTTGCCCGCGGCTTCGCTCGCGTTAAGAAGTATTATTATATACAAACTTTCAATTAACCCCTATTTTAACCCCTTGGAGGTAGAATTGATCAAAATCCTTTCTTAGCGGATGCCTACGTCATATTATCTACCTGCATGCCAAATTTCAGCTCGATCGGTCCAGTGGTTTGGGCTGTGCGTTGATAGATCACCATGTCAGTCAGTCACCTTTGAGTTTTATATATATAGATAATACTAACCCGATATATGTTGTCCTGCTGGGCTGATTTGTGCGCGCATTTGAGGCACCGCCAAAACAATCATTCAAATTAGTCCAGCCGTTTAGGAGGTGAAAAGTTTGTATATAAAGATATTATTATAAACTGTCATGGTCATCAAAGTGCACAATTTAAAAAGTTAAGATGTCAAATTGTGACATACTGTTTTTTTAATTCACTTGCTCGCGGCTCTGCGGGACAGCGCGCAATAGTTGATACACGGAGACGCGTTAGTGTACACTTACTTTATAGTAAAATAAAAGATGCCAGCAACTCCCTAGCGCATAAATTTCTTGTTTGAATAAATTCATCATAATCGGTTCAGCGGTTTGATTGTAAATCGTTAAAGTCAATAGCGCGTGAACCGAACATTTTCCCGGTACCCAAAGTATTTGCATATCAAATTTTCCCATTTTAGGCCGGTATAATTTATTTGTATTAAAAACATGTGTGTCTGTGACAGTCGCAATTCTAATAATTGTTAAATTACTTATTTAAGTATTTTAGTGTAATTATTAGAGTATGTACTTGACATTTGCTATTATTATTATTGATTATTTTTTTTTTGAATGTTGTGTATAGTATTTATTGGACTGCATGGTAAAATGTTACTTCTTTTGTTTATTATTGTTAACTGTATTACTTACTTTGCTGTCTGTTACTATACCGAATAAATAAATAAATAAATAAATAAATAGTCAGTACTCAAGATGCATCTCGGTCTCAAGACACGGTTCAGGCTCTGTGATTGGTTGGCTGTCAAAATCTTGACCAATCATAGAGCCGAACCGCGTCTTGAGACTGGGTCGCATCTTAAGTACTGTCTATTTATACCGGCCTTAATATTAGTAAGGGGATGGGTTGCACATATTCACTTTTCAACTGTTTCAGCGTGTCAACATGGTTGAACCCGTGGCAAGTGGAGCGCGGTTACACTTGCCCCGTGCAAGTTGACGGCATAGCGGGGACGGCCAACGAGTGAGTACTACCAAATTTTGTAGTGTCAAAAAAAATGTTTTATTGGCAAATAGCCTGTCGATATTTAGTCGGGTCGTGGCAAGCACAACCGACTGATCATAATCAACATTAAGAGGATACCCCAGGGGCTAGAGAAATGAAAAAAAAATCGTGTATATATCTATAGCTGTCTCCCTTACCTCAAGCCTATACCGCAGAATGCGATAGAGACAACTGCAGAATATCAACGATTCGTTGTCCCCTGATTCCTCCTCCAAAATTTAACCGATTTTACTTTTTTCATTAAAGATTAAAGAAAGGCTTGAGCTGTGTTCCTATGTTTTATTTTTTTGTATAATCGAGCCAAATCTGTTTTCTGGATGTTTCAACACATCGGAAAATCTGGCCATTTTTTTGGGTTTTTGAACGTTCATATCTTAAAAATTAAATTATGAAAAAAAAGAAAACATAGGGACATTGTATTAGTGGTAGTAGATATTTAGGAAAAAAATATAACTCTACTAGCATTATCCAGGGAGGAAACAGGGGACAACGTTTGTATGGACAAAAGGGCGGTGTGGACTCCTCTTAACTTGTAACCTTTTGCAATCTTAGCTCTTGACATAAAAATAAAAACTTGGCCAAATGCCAACTCATCGTTTTCTCATCGGTCATCCGCTTATGATATTAACCTCTCAAATACCGGGATATCAAAATTCTATTGAGCCTCAAATATCGCTTTCTATGGCGCCATTTAAATTTTTCGATTTTTTTTTCAAGTTTTACAAAATTGCGCCAATCAGGAATTAATTTATTGTAGCCAACTGATAATCTTAAAAATAATGCATAGAACAAACGAAATTAAATCTTAAATACACTGAAATAAGTTACAAAACAGCGTGAGGTCGAGTGCATCAGGTGGCACAATATCGAGCCGGTGGTACACAAAGGTATTTTCACTGGTGGCTCGTTAAGGTGTCGGTGGGGTTCAATTACATGTATGTTTTTGTGGCAAAAGCGTTTAATGACTTACTGTGCGATCTGTTTAATAAGACAGCAAATCCTTTATTCCAGAATCCTTCTAAACCTACAATGTCTGGAACGCGAGCTGTCTGCCCAGCTGTCTTATATCACGGGGCCGCGCAGCGCCGACGAGTGGATCGGCAGCAATATAACGCCGCTTGTCAGCAAAGTCAGCGCGCTGCACAGGCAGGCAGCGAGGACAGCAACGGAGCAGCCCAGCGTCAGACCTGTGTTGTGAGCGTTAGACCTGTAATGTAAGCTTCAGACTACGAATAATAAAAACTAAGGAAATGTAACTCCCATACTTCAACCGTTTCGAATTTGGTTTCTTTCGCACACTAAAATATGACAATAGCTATAAACACTAACATCACAATAGACATAACGACCAGTAGTTCGACTGCAAAGAGACGGACAGGTTTCAATATCTGTCAAATTCGTCGGGTTTCACTAGGATTATGAACGGAATGTGCCTCGCGCTGGCTGATATAATTTATTTTTAAATATTTAAAATAAAGATTTCAAAATTGGATTCTGACAATTTTAATCGCATGTGCCAAAACACAAACAACAATACGACCAAAGAGGAACACGTCCAGCGAATATGTCATAGTTTTAAATTCGTAGGTAACAAGTTAACAACCCTAGCGACGATTTTCGTCATAATACGTCAAAATTAAAAATTTCAACATCAGTTCTAAGTCGGCATACTCTATCATTCTGTCTACTCTGCTAACACTCACGAAATAAAGCTGTTGACATTAATTGTCACTTCTATATAATTACACAAAATAGTATACCGAATACATGCATAAAGTATGCATGTATTCGGATCTCATTTTGTAGACTCGTGGAGAAATTTTTAGACACGGTCTCTTCCTTAGTTCTTATTATTCGTAGCGTTAGAGCTATATTTGTAAATATCATAGCTGTAAATGACAGATTGTGCGAATAGGACGTCTATATAACACTGTGTTGCACAGTTTGGCAGAAAGAACAGCAATGGAGCAGCCCAGCGTCAGACCTGTGTTGTGAGCGTTAGGCCAGCCCTAGTAGACAAGTGGCAAGCGATTATCGTAAACGCTAACAAAATGTATGCGATTTGACATAAGTCATCGCTTCGCTAGCGTATACTATCGTCAAATCTCTTACATTGGCGTTGGCGTTTACGATAATCGCTTGTCTAGGTCGTTGTATTGTAAGTGCAGAGCTGTAAAGTAAGTGTCATAGCTCTATTTGTAAGATTCAGAGCTGTTGTTGTAAGCGAGCATCAGAGCTGTATTCTAGGATAGCCGCATACACACGTTTTCCGTATTCGGAATCCGAATGTATGAAATCAGATAAATTACTGGCGCACGCGTTCGCTTTTTCCGAACGGAATGAATTCCGCACGTACGTTTCAATTGCAAGCCGGCGCGTTCTCATGGAATTCCAAATTGTAATTCCACATACGAAAAGCGTGTGTATGTGGCCAGCCGTAAGCGTCAGACCTGTACTGTGAGCGTTATTGATTTATTGGAAGCGTCATAGCTGTAAGTGGCAGTTTGTGAGAATAGGACGTCTTAGATATAACACCGTGTTACCGCCTTGCACAGGTTGACAGCGAGAAAAGCAACGGAGTAGCCGAGCGTCAGACCTGTGTTGTAAGCGTCAGAGCTGTAAATGACCGTTTGTGCGAGTAGGATGTCTATATGACACCACGTAATCACTGGGAGGATTGCAGCCGAGCGTCAGACCTGTATAATTATAATCGTCAGAGCTGTATTTAAAACGTCAAAACTGTATTGCGAGCATCGGAGCTGTTTTGTAAGCGACATAGCTGTATTGTCAGTGATCAGATTGTGCGAGGAGGACGTCTATATAACACTGCATTACCGCTATTAAACCCAGTATCAGGTTCTATGAGGGATAGCTATACCCTATGTCTGCGAATTTAAGGGGACAAGAATAAAAATCGTGGCACAAAATATAACTGCGTGTATTAATGCAAAGTTACAATATTATGTGCGTACTGTCCGCGGATAGAATTTGGTCTGCTGGCGCGCGTCCTGGACTGGTTTGACGGTCCCCGCGCGGCTCGCTCGCTCCGTCGGCCGCGTCCCGCGACCCACTCGCCGCACCCCTCTCGCCTTGGTCTCGAACATTCTGGGCCCCCTTGGAAGAAGCTGGTGCTTCTTCCAAAGCATCTGCATCGTCAGGAAGGGGGCACACTTTGTTTAGTGCGCGACGTTCGACGCCCCTGTAGGACTCCATCCTTGCCAGGATATAGCCGGTGCACTCTGCCCAGTCTCCACTTCATGGGAGGTAAGTTCTCTTCCTTGAAGACGATCATCGATCCTTCTCGGAGTTCTCGGTATGGAGATCGCCACTTCGTTTTCGTTTGTAGCTCGGATAGGTACTCGTTATACCACCTTTTCCAGAAATCCTCTCTTAGGTTTGCTATTAACTGATATCTCGTTATGATTTTTCTTTCAGGTGTAGTCGGAGGCGATGGAAGTCCTGTCATGGTCGCCAATTTCTTGTCTGCGAATTTAAGGAGACAAGAATACAAATCGTGGCACAAAATATATCTATGTGTATTAATGCAAAGTTACAATATTATTATGTGCGTACTGTCCGCGGATAGAATTTGGTCTGCTGGCGCGCGTCCTGGACTGGTTCGACGGTCTTGCATTTGCACTTTGTGTGTTTCGGCCACAGAAAATAATGTTTAAGTGCAGAGCGATTTTACTTGTTGCTCTGACCACGATCTACACTCATTCTATAGTACAGTCATTGTCAATAATTTTTATAAATAAATCGTAAAATGAATTCCATGATTCATAGCTGCCCGTAAAAATCGGGATTTTTATTTTGGATAACTTTGTCGATAAAGTCTTGTTACATGTTTAGTGAACAATGGCTGGGGTCTTCAAATGAAATACTTGACGCGCTGAATTACTTTATTGCGCGACCAGTTAAGTTGGCGATGAGCAGACGACTGTCTCTCGCAGGAGTTATATCGCCATGCCATTAATATATCTGACTTTACAATCTGCAATTACCGAGAATTATAACACACACACTACAAATGGTACAATTTTAATTATTTTCCCGTGGTGCTTTCCCTTTGTTCGGACATTAATGTCATGAAAATTTGGCTGTCTCCCGCTTTGCTTGGGGAGGGAAATTGGATTTCTCCTACTCCCATATCTTTCTTCTGATAAATTTCGTTGCGGGTCCCAAGACAGATTTAGCTTGTCCCTCGGGCATCCCTGAGATCATATCAAAAGGTTTTCGTGGTTGGTTACCACTGTCGATCCTGGCGATACAGGAGTTGCAGTGGTGGGAATGTGTGGTGGCCGGTGGGCCATTTGCCCGTTTAAGAAAAAAACACTACACATGGTTTGTCGTCTTGAATAATTTTTTCTCGTAATTTTTTTACAACGGAGTCGAACTTTTCTTGTGCGTCTGAGAATTAGTCGTATGTAAAATACTCGTCGTCGATTGTACCTTGCTCCAATAATGAGTACATGTTATTTTCGTCTATTTCTTGAAAATTCTGTACGGGTACAGAATTTTCAAGAAATAGACACCTTATTATTTAAACAGTATTAACATACAGTATTTTCTAGAAATATCCCATACTTGTTCACGCATATCGGGTTTATTCTGGGATATTCCTGAGAATTCTGAGATTCGATCCGGCCCGTATAAATAGTCGCAGACAGTCGGGCCGATAGTTCAGTTTAATCGGAGCGATCATCAAGGCGACTTCGGAGTGTAAACAAGTGATCAATAGTGAGTGAACCAGTGAAAGCTACGACTTGGCTACGACCTAGGACAATGATAGTGCTTAATGATTGGACCTAGTGATTAGTGTTTGGACCTAGTGTGTGCTTGTGTGACCTAGACTTATTGAATAAAGTCTTCAAGAGAGTCAGCAGGTCTTTCTCTCCAAATCCTCGAACCCTAGCACGTAACAACTGGTGTCAGAAGTGGGATACGAGCTACACATGATTATGATCATGGAAGCAAGAATTTCAGTTGGGTGCTCATCATAGTCCTGTTACAAAACATGGCAGAAAAACATTCCATTTATCTGCGTTGCTGGTAACGTACTAACTATTGTATATACACTGTCGAACACTAATGTATTGGTTGTTTTTCTGTAGACGATAACTTGCTGCTGCTGTAGAGACAATATTATGGGTAATTTCTGATAGGATTAACGCTTTGCTAGACAATCCGTTTTCTCTCATTCTTTGAAGTATATACGAATTAACGTCTCCAGGATGCTGCAGTTTTTTAGCTAGTGTGCCGAAACAGCTTTTAGGTAAAGCAGCGGTGGCCTGAGCCAACGTTTTCTTAATTTTTTCAAAGTTTTCATGTAAATGCATGTCCCGACCTCTTGGAACGTTGACATTCGCAGAGGAGGGAGAGGCACATGAGTCTGCCCAACGACCAACCTCAGCATTGATGTCCACTGCTGGAGGTTGTACTCGAGGGGCTCTTGCTTCATTATCAGTTAATGGCAATGCGTTAACTGATAATGTATGTATGTAATAGCGTTTTCTTCCTCATTAGTGGAATTAGCGCGATTTGATCGCACTGGTCTAGTCCTTGGGAGCGTCTGTGACGATGTGATGCGTTTTTTCATACGCGGTATGGCTACCCACTCTGTCCCGATTCCGAGAGTGGCTTTTGTCTCTTCTGTGTCTGCGTTATCTCTGGGTGGCATACAGCTTTCTATCTGATAGATCCGCAGTATTTTTCCCTCGTTCTGTGTTTTCTGTATCATCTGCGCCCTGGCCACGTCGCCTAAAAACACTATTTGATCATTCCTTGTGTCGTACCCGACTCTTGTGTCTCTGATTGGTATTATTGGATTAGTTCCAGTGACCTACTACCTGCTCGCATTTTTCAGGCAGCGTTGTCCCATCGTCTCTTTTACATGATATTAGACCTCCCTCAAATCCATATACATTGATTCCACCTGTCTGAGTGACGGTGGTGTAAGTTTCTACTATCAGTCTAACCCCGTTTTCTTTGTTTTGGACTTATGTCCAAATATATTATTATAACGCCTTGCGAACGTACGCGCGAGTCGCCTGTCTTTTCTCCATTTTCTGCAACTAAAACTTGTTTGAAAAGCACTCAGTCTACTTCGTGTCTCCCGAACACTGTGAATGATTTTTAACGTTCCAAGAGGTCGGGTCGGGGTCGGGGCATTTACATGAAAACTTTGACCTGCTGACTGCAGCAGGTCTTTCTCTCCAAATCCTCGAACCCTAGCACGTAACAATATTATGTTGACCTAAGAATGTGCGATGCTTGCTTGTATCGTACAAATCCTTTTCAAGAGTGCTTATTTATGCTTGTAGGTGCCATGTCGGCTTATTTTCGGCAACGGCAGTCTGTGCGGTCAATATTTTCTTTAGCTGATTTTTTATTGAGCTGATTCAATCTATAATTTTGAATGAATATATTTGGAGTCTTGTCTTTGGAGTCGATTTGTCGGCTGAACATCTTTTGTTTCCCTTTTATTTATCTGTTTGTGTAGGTCTACCATCTGCTGGTTTCAGGTCCTCTTGCTTTGGGATGCTGGTCTCCCTTTTGTTGATGATCTTAGCAGATATGGTTTTGCTGAGATTTGTTATGTTGTTGTTTATGATCGGCGCCATTTATTGGTTTCTTGGACATGACGGTGCGTCTCCTGGGCTTCAAACTCTAGCAGTCTAGCCATTTCCGCGCGTCCTGTATTTCCTTGAAATTGGCCGCCGTCTGTTCTTTTAAATGTATGATGTCATAGGTCAGTCAGGATATTTCCTTGTTGTGTGCTCTTTCGATGCTCACCAGTTCCCTGGCATAGCGACTTCTTTCCTCCTCTCTACGTTTTGTTTGTGTCTTGACCTAGAGTCGGAAAGGACAGTCTCATACATGGATTGTAAGGATCTAGGCCTATTAATTTACATTCCTTTTTCATGTTAGGTTAGATGGTGTGGCATTGGCTCGGGTGTACAGGGGTCACCAGAGCTGGGTGGAGTTGATTTTGGGTTGCTAGTAAGTCTTCCACGTTGAATCAGGTTTCTTGATGTGTGTAAAAAATCTGGAGATTGTTGACAGCACCGTTGCTGCTGGAACTTACGTAGCGGCTTCTACTGCACGAGGTACTGCTTGCTCGACACTCGCGAGGTAGATCCTGCATACGGTAAGCAAGAAGGATCTTAGGACGCTGATTCTAATTGGCGAAGTACCATAAAGATGTTCGAGGTACACCTTGAGATTGCTGCTAGTAGCTTAATTAAACTTTAGATGCTGATGCTAAGTTATATATTGCTATAAAATGCTAATGCTATGCTAGAGTTACACTGGTCCGCAAGGCGCGACGGTCTTGCGGTAACTGAACTTAAACCTAAATTATATCTAAAATGAGCATGATTATGGCTAAATTGATGACTACGTAAAATTGATAATTTGGACTTTGTATGGTTGCACCGTACACTTAGGAAGTCCGTAGCTCGTACAGTTGTGCTGGAGGTTGTTCGCAGAAGTCGCATCCGTGATGGCCCATAGAAATGGACATTAATAATTTGGAACTGACGATTATAGTAGCAAAACTAACTACATAAGTTTCTGTAGTTATAACAACTGGTTAAGTCAATACTAATTTATTAATGAAAACAAAAAATACGTAACGTACTTTTGCGTGATTAGTACCAAAGGTTAGGTAAAGACAGTAAAGATTGGAAGATGATTTTATTTATCTCCGGGCATTCTAGTGATATGGCGACTTTTTTATTTCCAACAGTGGAGCAGAAACTTATCCTATATTATCGTATCGTGCCCGTTTAGGGCTTGGAAAGTGGTGGGAGTGAGGGTGGTTATCACAAAACTCCCTGCGGAGCCTCCTTTTGATGTAGGACAGTGGGATTTGGTCCGGGGTATCTTTAAAGTTGAAGGCTTCCTGTTTTCCGAGCTCGTATGCTCGTTTATCCCCGGACTTCCCTACGTGAGCACGGAGCCATAAGAATCTGACTTTTCTGCCTTGTTCCTTGATGTCATTCATATAATTTTTGATGTTATTTGTTAGCTGTATTTTTGGTTTGGGGTTCCTGATGATTGGTTGAACTCCAGTGAAGATCTCGAGTGACTGAGTATATTTATTTCTTTGTGTTTGGCATGGTGGCTGCGCTCTTTCTCCAGTTTATATTTATCGCATCTAGCTTGCATTCGCATTTCATATTCCCTGTTTTTTCTAAAGCCGCCTTCCCATTTTGCAGCGTATTGTTAGTTACCTTGGTTGCCACGTCTACTGCAAAGTGCAATTCCCCGTGACTCCCGTGAGCTAGTGAATAGTATGCTCTTTCTAGAGGTGCGACTTTTACTGGAAAAGTCCGAGCATACTGACGATTCTGATAATAATTCTGAGAGTTCGTCGTCCTCTTCTGTCCATTCCCAGTTCTGCCTGCTGTGTGTGTGTTTCTGCTTCTGCCAGTTCCCGTTCCTGGATTTTTATCTGCACCTCTTCTGATGTTATTTGGGAAGGGCTCCCCTTGCAATGTGCAGGCTTGGAGACTGAATGATGTTTAATAACTAACTTATTAGTCTTATTACCTACCTTATTACTAACTTATCTTACCTTATATAGGAGGGAGGTGAGACACACACTACACCCTGGTCTTCTGGGGTTTGTGAGTCTTGCTCTGCTTTATTGAGAGTTGAGGTGGCTTTTGCAGTGGTAGTTTAGCTTCTCCCGTAATAAACGGCTGTACATCCTTCCGGTCTTGGCATTTGAGCCACTCGCAGCTGACGTAGCCGTTTTGAAGGAATTATTCGATTTGGTTGATGACATCTTGTCTTGGGTAGGGTGACGAGTGCGTGAGTTTGGTTAGGTGGTATTTTTTTTAAATAGGGCTTTGGCCCACCACTTAATATTTCCACTACTGTATCTCCTGAGTCGCCAGGATCGACAGCGGAATCCAACCACGAAAACCCTTTGATATGATCTCAGGGAGGAAGGCTTCGTGGGAGTGAGATTGCCATAGTATAATGGATTTTTCTAAGGTGGGGGTGAGCCTTTATCTGGGTCCCTGGATGGAATTTGGCAAATGTGTTGGGGTCAATTTGTGGAGAATCTTTTCCCGGTTATAATGAGCCCTCTCTCGAAGTTGCAGGTGCTTGTATGGCCGAGTTATGGCTCGAAAGCTAATTTGAGTGGGGGTGACAATCAGCTCGGCACATGTGCTGGGTCAAATCAATGAAGAATGCTCCACTCGTACCAAAACCTCGCGAAAAATTTTTGGTGCTTGATAGCGGCCAAACCCCTTCACGGAGCGGGACGAATGATATGTCTCTGGGCAGGTCTCAGCAGCGTGGAGACGGATGTTATATTGTCTCTTGGGAGACTTACTTGGTCCGGAAGTTATTCCTCTTCAAAGTTGGGCTTCAATAACTCCGGAACCAGGCCTCCAATCACTTGGTTTTCAATTGTGCTTTTAGACAGTACACTTTACTATCACTTTTTGCACTTTTCACTAATATTGCACGACTTTAATTATTTCTAACGAATTTCCGACGTGGAGCGATATGTTGTCGTGTCGACTGCGCGGGGCGTACTCTTGTACAGATAGATAATCAAGTGCATCCTCTTTGTCAATGTTATAAGATGAAAAAACTGCTTTTGGTTGTTCAAGGCAATTTGTACATGTATTTGACATAGCAACTTCTATTTCACAGTGGGATTTCTCTACAATTAACATTAATAAATTATTAATCATTAACATTAGGGGCAATTTCCCATTGGTACCATACACACGATACACCATGCGTGCACATGCCATTACATGACACACTAGTAAAATGACATCCATAACTATGTGGGTTTGAACTGTTTTTTGTAGTCTATTCAGTGCATAACCATTACCACATTCTGAACCATACCAGCATTTGCCAGATCCATAACAGTTCCAATGTAATTTCATTGAATATTGTATAATCACTAGTTTTATAGATTTCACTGTACTTAACTATATGCACTAAGTCTATTGAACTTAATCGATAATTTAGCCTTTAATTATTGTTTAGATCATTGAATCACACCACCATCTCCAATATTCAATGAGTATACTAGAAAGCTCAATAACAATTAAGCATTATTTTGCTGTAGCAAATATAACTCCTAGCATCGTATATTATGACTCCTAGTAATAGTAAAACAAAACAATTTAACGCACTTCAAATTGACAATCCCTGCTTGCTGCTTGCCGAGAGGATTCATTAAACAAAAGTAATTGCGGAAATTACAAAACCGAACTGAAGTGACTGAGGTGTTGCCGGGGGTTGCCGATGTGACTGTGACCGTGTGACCTTATGAGGCTGTAGATGTTTTTGGGGCAACCCTTTTTTATTAATTGAGCGTTCAGAGCAGGCCACCACGCGTTATCGAAGGCGCCCTCTATATCCAATGAAATCATCAGCACTATCTTTTTTTAGATTTAACTTCTGCTTTAATATCAGTGCCGCGTTGCGGTATGAAACTATATTGGTTTTTGTGTAGTGTAGGTAGGAAACGCCAGTGTAATCTGGTGAAAAAGAGTTTTTCTATGATTTTTCCCCGTACCGAGCAAGCCAATAGGTCTGTAGGACTTGGGATGGGTCATGGGTGCAGTCCTCTTTGCCTGGTTTCCGGAGTATGTATACGTGTGCTACTTTCTATTGTTCTGGGAATTATTTTAGGTCTAGGCATTTGTTTGCTATTGCCAGGAACAACTTCTCATCACTTTTGATAGCATGCCGTTAATCCATCTTGCCCCGAAGCTTTTTTTGGATTTTGTCCTTGCAGGATTATTTCCAGCTCGCTCGACGATCGTCGTCAGACAGACCCCCCCGCCAAACAACTTTAAAAAGTAATGAAATAATATATTTTACTGACTTTAAATTTAAATAATTCCTAAGTGCAAAGTGATATTTTAGTCCATAATTGTTGTCACGGTGTGTCGGGGGACCGCCAACAGTGTCTTTTGCTTTTTGTATCGCCATGTCACTGATTGTCTCGATTTGGCTCGCTGAAAACTGACCCTTAAACTATAATGTTATGTGAATTTAAACATCTACATTAGCGGTCCCCCGACACACCTTGACGACAATTATGGACTAAAATATCACTTTACACTTAGGAATTATTTAAATTTAAAGTCAGTAAAATATATTATTTCATTACTTTTTAAAGTTGTTTGGCGGGGTTTTTTTTAAATTTCTTAATTTAATTTTATTTCATGCTTTTTAAACTTGTGTTGGTTATAGTGCAGAATATAAATTACTATCAACAGTATCATATTATATCCCAATGAATACCATCTAGGAATGTCCTTTTGGATGAGGCCGTTAATATGAGTCCAAACATGAAACCTCCACTTTGGGTTTATATGGAGCTCGGCTCTTATATAATCCAGGTGATGCTGCAGCAGCAGCATGCAAAAATTTATTGGTTATCTACGTCTTACTAGTTGTCGCAATTAAAATGGGCCCAAACACGAAACCATTGCTCTAAGTTGGTGAGGATTTGGGTATCCTATTGATTACCAGGTGATGCTGCAGCACCAGGTCAACTTTCCATTAATGTGTAAATATTCATAAATGTCACGAACTATAATGCAATAAAGCCCATCAAACGACTGCAAGTTGCTAACCGGCCCTTCACGAACCAGATGAACCGCGATTTTTCAGCACGGAGCTGGCTGATGATGATGAACTATAGTTAAGAAGACTCTCAGTTACACAGTACTCTCAGATTTTTTTTCATTTGGTCAACAACAAATTTCTGCTCATACCGGAGTTGTGCATAGTTATCCGTAACCCGCAGATGTGAGGCGAATTTCCAAAAAAATGCCTCTCGCTTAAATCTAGATGGAGTATTAATGAAGCGTTTGAATCTCTACGTGGTATGTAGTCTGTGGTGACTGACCTTCTAGATCTTGTCAGCCAGAAGAGCATGTTATACACCCATTTGCCCAACAAGATTCTGCAGCTGAACAGGAGTGGATCTTAAATTTACCCTGAGAGACTGGAAATATGTTATCCCTCATCGATGAGTCTTTGCTGAATTTAGAACCATCAGGGCAGTAATCTCTCTTATCGCAATTACCGTGACTCATAGATTTAGATTTCCCCATAAAAGTGAAGTATCTAGATGATTTTTCACATTTTAATTTCCCGCTATTTATGTCCACTCTGAAAGATCCAACTAGAACATCTTTTGTCTTTTTCATGAGAAGACACAATGTTTGAGATTAACCTGGTAATAACATTTCCACAGTTTCCCTTATTTTGCAGGTAGTTTTTTGATTATTCTCTAAGCGTTGATAGGTTGAGATCGTAATCATGCTATGTGAGGAACAGGCGTTCACATTTTTTGAAATAAAAACAAGACTTAAGCACAGGCATAAGGCCATATTGAACGTGTACAGATGTTTTCTAAGTAACAGCGCCAATGTTCTAACGCTACTAAAACAGCTAACGTTTCACGCTCAGTGATGCCGTAAAGTCTCTCCTGCTTGGTGAGTGAGCGACTCATGTAGGCGACGGGGTGTTCCTTGCCATCGAACTTCTGGGTGATCATGGCCCCTACACTGTAGCTACTGGCATCCGTATGTACTTCGAAGGGCTCGTCGAGACATCGGGAGTAGTACATAGTTCTGTATACCTGAGATTCAACGTTCACTGCACTGGAAGATGTTGTACTCAGGGATACCACACGGGAAGGTTTGCACTCCTCCGCATCAATATAGTGAGGATAATTAAATATGTGCCCTGATTTAGTCATGTAGTATAAATCCCCACAATATTGGAAATCCCTACAAACACCCAGAAGATTTGTTAAGGGTACATAGGAGCTAGATATCCATGATTCCTTAACATCATCTTGACTGTGGCCTAGGTCTACATACATGTAAGGGAGTTTTTTCCGTATTGTGGCATGTAATATTTCTATTTGATGCATCTATCCACATTGTGTTGTCATAGTATGTAGAGCATATAGTAGATTTACACACACCTTCTTTGAATATCGATATTTGATCGAGATATTGTAGATTATAATGATTGAATTGCACTGTATGCTCCTGTATGGAGATAAACTTCTCTGCTGATTCGGCCCCAGAAAACCAGGAACAAGTGGTAGTTGGGTAATGTCCTTTTTTGAGTTGGCCCTTCTTATAAGATTTTATTGCATCTTATGCTGTATCCACACATGCCGCCGGCTTGCACCGGCAGTACGATCGGCGGCCCTGCCGCCGGCTAACCACACATGCCGCCGGATTCGGTGGCAAGGCAGTCTGAAAGCCGGCGGCATGTGTGGATGCGCCAAAAACAATCCCCCCTGCTTATTTTAATTCCTTCTACATTTTTTGTGTCTGCATTGTTAAATAAACCCCACTCACATTTTGCTTTATAGATTTGTCTTGAGCATAAGTAACCCGTCACCTTGTGTTCGTCTATTAACGGTGCTTTGGAGTCAACATATTCACAAGACAAATCATCCTTAACCCTAGTTGGAACTCCTATGTTGCATATCATTTCATGGGGTTTAACAGGGTGCATGTCAATTTTAAGAGATGATGGCACCACTAAGCAGTTAACCCATCCTATGAGTGAAAGTGCAATTATTAAAAGTTCCATTTTTATTAAAGAACAATCATATTTTTAATAGCAAGTGGATCTTTGCAGAGAGTGCTCTTTTCCTGGGGCCATCCTAAGAGCCCTCATGGCGGTTTCTCTTCCTGCTCTCTGTTGGGCGGTGGTGCACTTAGCTCCCCACCTCTTTTGGAACCACCATTTTATCCAAGAAATAGGCTAGAGCATAGGCTAACACCCGACCATGATCAGAATGTAGATCGCAGTGGAATTCGTCTGCAATTAGCCTACTCCAGTATATTAACTTGTTCCCACATTTTACTTGCATGAAGTGTTTCCTGAATCCAAGGATAGCCTCGATTCCTCGCTCGGTAACAGTATAGGTGAAAATCTCGAGGATATCCCGGAGAGATGCCCCTTTGGAGTCGACTGCGGCCATCACCATTTGATACTTGGGCCATTCCCAGGGCCGGTTTTGGCACTACCAGCGCCCTAGGCGAGATTTCTTCGGTGCCCATGGTGCTGATAGTACTGAAATAATTTGGCGCCCCTTTTGTTTGCTTTTACCGCCCCTTTTTTCCTTTATTACAGTACTACACGCATCTTTAAATAATTTGTATAACATTTTAAACTTTCGCGTTGCATTATAATTAAAACTTTTTAATCGGGACTTAACGCGATTTATTCAAGTAGTAATGCTACTACGAATACACACTTTTTCTCGACGTTTCGGCCGTGGTCACGAGGGGACTGCAGGAGCGCGACGTCTTCGTTTGCACCGGGCGGTCTGTTCTACGACTACCCTCGAGTTATCTGATTGGACACCGGACACATTGTGGCCCCTTTTATTACATACCGGGCACACGGTAACGAGAGCCGTATCTCTGTCGCGAGATTTGAATAAACAGCGCGCTGCAATATGGCCGCGCTTTTTACAGAGTCCACATTTGACTCCATCTTGATTTGTATTTACGAAAGAATTTTAAATCTTCTTGGAACTTGCCGAAATCGTCGCGACGATAAATAATTCAATAATGTACTTGGGTCGCGACAACCCGCCGATATCGCACTGATTTCGACAAGTTCATTGCCTATAGTACCGATGATTGCTTCGGTAATCAAACATGGCGCGATTTCACAAGCATTACCTAGCGCTAGTTTATCGTAGTAGAATTGAATGTAATCTTTATCATTAGGACGCACAACATTCACAAGGTGTCGCAGCATATTCAATCTACTTTTATGGATCGGGAAAGCTGCGACAAGTTTTGACTTAAAATTGGCCCATGATAAATTAATTCCGGCGAGTTGGTCGTACCACTGTCTGGCATAATCTTTTAATTTTGAGCTGCAATTAAATATAATTGTTTTTTCATCCCATCCATACATTGATGAGATGCCTTCTACCTTTCGCAGCCAAATCTCCATACTTATCAGTGAGATTTTTGGGTCAAACTCGCGTGGAGTCGATGCCGCTTCATCCGATCGGGGCAACGGCGGAGTCACGGCGCCATCATCGGGGTCCCTCCCGAGGCACTTCTCGAGGAACGCCACACGTTTTAGCAGGCGGTGGCTTTCTACCTCTTTCAACCTGCGTTCACTTTCTTTTTTTTCTTTTCCTTCATTTTTCATGGAACACACACATGTAACACACAATTTGGCACTTGAGTTCAATCCAACTTCTGAGTTGAAAGAGATGACTAAAAACAACAATTATTATTCTAAAATAGTTTATTAAAACTTTTAGGTTCACAATTCGCAACTTTCGTAAATGGAAGCGGGCGCGAGACTGCCCGAGTCACCGCGAAACGCGCCTACGCCGTTCCGTCGGGATTTGTTGGGATTTGTCGGGACACGAATGGCGCCGATGCGAGGCTCGTACCCGCTCGGCCCGCATCGTCGGTGTTGCCATCCTGCAGTTCATGTTCTTACAATACCTAACGTCACTTTATGACATGCTTGCAGTTCGTCTAGCTTGCTTCTGTCTGTCTTGCACAAGCTCAATAACGAATCAAGCATATTTGCGGACTTGGAAAATGGTCGCCGCGTGACGGTTCTCACCTAGTATTTTATGTTCAATTTTTTCGTTCGCAGTCTTGCCAAAATTAATTCATGGGTCACCAAATGAGGCAGTATGCGTTTTTAGCTTTAACTTCTGCTTTGATATATTCCAGTAGGTCGTAAAGGACGTCCTCGGTTCCGCGTTGCGGTGTGAAATCAGACTGGTTTTTATATAGTGTAGGTAGGAGATGCCATTGTAATCTGGTGACGAAGAGTTTCTCTTATGATTTTGACTAGTAACGAGAGCAAGCCAAGATAGGTCTGGAGAACTTGGGGATGGTTGAAGTCCACTTTCCCTGGTTTTGTCTTTGTTCTGGAAAGTATAAGTCCAGGAAACCTGCTATCATGAGACCTAAGGTAGCAGACGGATAGTTGGAAGGATTTAAAAGATGGTAATGATATTTTTTTTTCCACAGGCCTAGGTGGCCCGTGCTCTGTTTATTTTCTTTTCAATTTCAATATGTTCTTTTCTTTTCTTTTATAATATCGTTTTGCGTCGGATTTCAAATAATGTTTTGTCAAAATATGTTATACAGTTCTACATAATATAGTCGTAAAAATTTCCCTGAAGAGGTCAAAAAAGATGTTATACAATTCAACATATTATTATAGTCGAAAAAAATTTTTCCGTGAAGGGATGGGTACTATGTTTCCCATTTAATTGTCGGCGGATCCGACACCTCGCGATACCTTCAGGTTTGTGATGCTCCACCCTCTGCCTTTTGGTGGTGTGGCATTGGCTCGGGTGTTGAGGGGTCACCAAAGCTGGGTGGAGTTCCTGGGATGGCAAAAGTTACCGTTTAGTGTCGTGTCCGCCGGCAGACAGCCGGTGGAATCGCTTGGCTGTAAATGGGCTTTCCGATTCCACCGACTGGTCTGGGCACACAGCCGTCATTTTCGTGTGGTTGGCCACTGGTTTGTGGCTGAGGTCATCGTATCGGATGCCATCTGCTTGACGGGGCTGTCATCGATGGCTTGATCTTCCCTCTTGATGTCATCTGCTGCATCACGTGGGCCAGGTGTAACGGTCCCGGTTCTTGATAGCCGAGTGTATTTCCACGATGGACTGGTTGGTCCACAGCCCTTGGAGGGGACGGGAGCTGGCAGAGGCGCTGTGTTGTTGCGCCTTCGCCGCTCAACCTTCTGGGCCAGAGCTGCGGCTGTCATTTCCGGTGTTTGTTATCATCATTGGTTTGTAGCCGTCATGGTTCTTCAGCTGAGACCAGTTGTCTGATGTGGTGTGGTCCCGGTTCTTAATAGCCATCTTGGCGTTATACTCCATGATGGCCTTAGCAGGTGTTTCAATCACTCCCTTTATGAGTTTGCCCAGCGCGTCATCCGTGTCGTCGGTGTAATAGACTAGATGTTCCGTGTGACGCGTCAGGGCAACCACCGCGTGTGATGCACTGTCGTGTAGCTGCAACTTCCTCTTCTGGTGTTTAATGACGTATACTCTCTTGTAACACAATCCCTGGGCCTCATGTATTGTGAGTACTTTTGAGGCCTCTCCTGTTCCGTAACCTGACTTCCTCAGAGTTGACTTCTCGAGCTGTGTGTAAGTCAGGTATAAGGTGTTGGTGTCAGTTTTAGGGATCTCCGTCCCGGTCGTGGGTGTAATTGCCTGGGACTTGACGATGTTGCTTGAGGAGTAGATGCCCTTGTGTATTTGCTTGAGCGCCATGGCGACATCTTGCGGGCACCTATGTGTACAGAGAAGATCTTCAGTGACGTCTACGAGGTGATGCAGGCGATAGTAGTAGAGCTCGAAGAGATTGTCGCGGTCGATGTAGGGGAGCTGGTTTACGTCCCCTATTAAAAGCAGGCTCTCGGCTTTGGTGATCTGCGCCATCAGTATTATGGATCCGAAGTGACTCATTAATGCTTCATCCACGAGCAGCCTCTTGCGTTTTAGGTCTTCGAGTCCCTTCGTACCATTTACTAGGAGAGATGCGATTGTGCGCACTCTCTTCGTTGCTTCGTGGCCTGCCTTTTCCCGGATTCTCTCTACAAGGTCCTTCTTTGCCTCGATTGTTGTTGTAGCTACTACGTCTTCTTCGGCATTAAAGTTTTGGACTATCCACGTCGTTTTCCCGCAACCCGGGACTCCATTTATCCAGGTAATTAACCTTTCGTGTGCCGGAACGCGGATCCACACAGTATCCCATAATATGCCGGAACGTGGATCTACGCCAAACCGGTTCATGCTATTTTTTTCGTTTTTAAACTATTTGGCTAAAATTTTTGATATCACTTGCTTTTGAATTATGTATAAAGAAAATATATCCTTCTTTTTGCATATTTAATTTTGTAATACTGCAGGGGGTTATTTAATTATTTCAACTTTCCTGTTTCTCTTTATGAAATAAAATATTAAGAATATGTTCATACTAAACAGAAAAGCCATAACTAAGGAAGTAAAGGCCTTTCTTGTTCAAAACCGAAATTATGGCTTTTCATACTATGGATGTTGTACCTAAATAAGTGTATATTACATTATTTTTAAACAAGATTTAGGCTGGTATTTTTTTAATAAGGATATTTTCGTTCAAATAATGAAAATAATGTTCAAAATTCAGCGTGGCAAATAGCTGGTTAATGGTGGTCCATTCGTCGGGGGGCTCTATCTCGGACAGGATCTAGGATGTTTGTAGGATCCTATCTTCCAGCCATACTTCTGTTCCCCTGGTGGTTACGAGTACGACGATGGGGTCGCGAGACGGGTTGTTAAAGACGGATTGTCCTCTCCTTTTGGTCCGGTCTTCGTCCAGGAGGAATATTTCTGAGGTGGCGCTGTACGCCGCCATATGGGTGGTCATGTCTTGTCCCCTAAGGACGGTCGCTGTGTTGTTATTATACCGACCGTTGCGTGGGCCTACTCTAGTTGAATTTGTAGGAGGTCATCTTTGCCTTTTTGGTACGACTTCATGATGTCTTCGCATTCCTTTATCCTGATGGTCTTGTTGGCCTCTAGTACGGCTACATATTCCAGGAATGCGTTTATCATATGATCTTCTTGTCGTACCACTTTCCTTTGGGTCGGGGGGGTAATGATATTTTCACTGTCAATCACCCAGGCACATGTGGCTGTGGTTAGGCTTAAAGTGTCTTGGCCACAGTAAGAGGTTGTCGGTATGGATTTGGGAGTCGGTAGGAACACTTCCATAGCTTAGCCCTGGACGAGTGTTAAAGGGAGGCAAATTGGAGATGAATAAGACACAACTAGAAGTTGATATCTGATTTATTTTTGCCCATTTTTACATTTCAATTTTGTACTTCAATCTGATGTTGAGTTCGTTCTCTAAGACGCTGTTGAATTACTTTAGTCCGATCGCGTTTTTTAGAATATTTTAAATATTGATTCAAATTTTCTTGATACTCTACAGCATGAGGTAAATGTAACCTTTGAGAATGAGAGCCAGCCCTGGTGATATGGCGACTCTCTTGTTTCCAACGGTTGCTCTCGTAGCTGTTGTTCATGAACAGAACCACTTTCCTCGTTCTGATGGAGGGTGTCCCGCTTTCTATTGTTTTCCGTTTCAACTATCGATGTCTGGTTTTTCATTAGATTCAGAAGGTGATCTTCGTTCTGATGTAAAATTTCTATATCCCTTCGGTACTGCTCGGCGAACTAGTCATTGAGCACTCCAAAAAGTGTGTTAGCTATGTATCCAACGCCGTTTATTAGGCCTCTCTTTGATCGATGATAAGGTTCCGTGTTTACTATCATATTGTTGTAGTGCTCAATTTCGTCAAATTCGTTAATGAAGTGAGATAAAGTAGATGTGCATAATCTTGTCAATTTTGTTTCGTTGCACGTTGTGCTTAAGTTATGTATATCTTTTTCTATATTCTTCCAATATGATGTCATATTGTAGTAGGCGACGAGAGTCCATTGGTCCTTGATAATTCTCATGTCAGCAATTTTGTCGAAGTACAATGACTTGTTTGGTTAAATTTTCGTGATGTTAATTGTTTGGTGACTCGGTGAAACGAAAATCATTTTTTTGTCGGGGGCCTCTCAGAGTCCGATATCACGGTGACTCTTAATGTTGTATAAAAATGCTTAACCTCGGAGTAGATGTCTTTCTTGAAATATTTTGATGATTTGTCTTCGACTCCCTGCAGTTCACCCCACAAGTTGTCTATTGCCGCAATGCGTTTTTGAAAGTATTCCGGTGTTTTTCTAACTGCGGAGTTCTTTTTATAATTGATGAGGATCTTCTCGATCTCCTCAATTATAGAAATTTGACGTGCCAGTAGCTCCTGCATGATGACGGATGATATATTTAGGGTGTTAATAGTCTTTCACAGTATATGCGTGTTGTCTCAACTCTTCCGGGGCGACCCGCTTGTGGGAGGTTGAGCCGATTCGCTACCGTATCAAGACAACAAAACACACCAAATATTGATTGATTTTTGCAGTAACGATGTTGTGCTGAACGTCTTGAGCTGCTGCGTTTCATGAGATGATCTTCTTATAAATGTGTCTTGCTGATAGCTGAAAGGTTGTGCTCCTGATAATTCACAGATGCGTTGATTCCTTATGTTGTATATTATGACTTTCTGGAGAAGGTCTAGACTTTTTTTCATTTGATCTACTACAAATTTCTGCTCATACCGGAGTTGTGCATAGTTATCCGTAACCCGTTGATGTGAGGCGAATTCCCAAAAAATTGCCTCTGAGCGTGGCCCCTACACCGTAGCTACTGGCGTCCGTATGTACTTCGAAGAGCTCGTCTTGACATCGCGAGTAGTACATAGTTCTGTATACCTGAGATTCAACGTTCACTGCACTGGAAGATATTGTACTCAGGGATACCATACGGGAAGGTTTTGCACTCCTCCGCATCAATATAGTGAGGGTGATGTGTGCCCTGATTTAGTCATGTAGTATAAATCCCCACAATATTGGAAATCCCTATAAACACCCTCAAGATTTGTTAAGGGTACATAAGAGCTAGATATCCATGATTCCTTAACATCATCTTGACTGGGCCCTTTAGGTCTACATACATGTAAAGGAGCTGTTTCCGTATTGTGGCATGTAATATTTCTATTTCATGCATATATCCACATTGTGTTGTCATAATATGTAGAGCATATAGTAGATTTACACACACCTTTGAATATAGGATCGATATATTCTAGACTATAATGGTTGAACTGAACTGTATGCTCCTGTAAGGAGACAAACTTCTCTGCTGATTCTGCTCCAGAAAACTAGGAACAAGTGGCAGTTGGGTAATGTCCTTTTTTGAGTTGGCCCTTAACACTGTTCACATAATATACGTCATGTGTATTGCATCTAAGCAATCCCCCCGCTTATTTTAATTCCTTCTACATTTTAGGGTTCCGTAGTTTGTGTCTGCATTGTTAAATAAACCCCACTCACATTTTGCTTTATAGATTTGTCTTGAGCATAAGTAACCTGTCACCTTGTGTTTATTTAATTATTATTTATTCGACTACAGTCGTTCGTGAAATGCCTAGCATTTATTTCATCGGCTGTAGTCGATTGTAAAATGCCTGGCATTTATTTCATTGGCTGAAGTCGATCGTGAAATGCTTGGCATTTATTTCATCGGCTGAAGTTGATCGTGGAATGCCTGGCATTTATTTCATTGGCTGAAGTCGATCGTGAAATGCTTGGCATTTATTTCATCGGCTGAAGTTGATCGTGGAATGCCTGGCATTTATTTCATTGACTGTAGTCGATCGTGGAATACTTGGCATTTATTTCATTGCCTAAAGTCGATCGTGGAACGCCTGGCATTTACTTTATTGGCTGAAGTCGATCGCGAAATGCCTGGCATTTATTTCATGGGCTGAAGTCGATTGTGGAACGCCTGGAATTTATTTCATCGGCTGAAGTCGATCGTGAAATGCTTGGCACTTATTTCATCGGCTGAAGTCGATCGCCTGCCTGGTCGAATGCCTGGCATTTATTTCATTGACTGTGGTCGATCGTGGAATGCCTGGCATTTTTTTCATTGGCTGAAGTCGATCGTGGAACGCCTGGCATTTGATTTATCGGCTACAGTCGGTCGTGGAATGCCTATTTAGCTGCTGCTGCTATTTTCAGGGTTCCGTACCCAAAGGGTAAAAACGGGACCCTATTACTGAGACTTCGATGTCTGTTCGTCTGTCCGTCTGTCTCAGGTTGTAACTCAAGAACCGCTTTAGCTAGAATTCTGAAATTTTCACAGATTGTGTATATCTGTTGCCGCTATAGCAACAAATACTAAAAACAAAATAAAATTAATATTTAAGGGGGGCTCTCATACAACAAAAGTGATTTTTTTGTCCTTTTTTTGCTCTATATCTGTAAAACCCAGGATAAGGTTTCACGTTACTATGGGGGAGAGCTGTACCCTAGCACTAGGATCCCTAACACCTACCACCCTAATGCCCTAAGGTTCTAGCCCTAACCATAGATTTTTGTGATATATAAATATATTTAATAAGTCCAGCAAACCTGCTACCATGAGACCTAAGGTAGCAGGCGGATAGTTGAAGAGAATAAATTGATTTTCTCACTGTCAATCACCCAGGCTCAGGTGACTGTAGTTAGGCTAAAGGTGTCTTGGCCACAGTGAGAGGTTGTCGGTAGGGATTTGGGAGTCGGTCGGAACACTTCCAGAGAGTAGCCATGGACGAGTGTTTAAGGGTAGGAAATGGGAGATGAGTGAGATACAACTAGAAGTTGATATTGTGACCAATTCTTACAATATATTATACTTCTTCACTTTTAATGTATTTCGCATTCGCTGGTAATGTAACGTTACAGAGTCGAGCATTGCAATGCGCACCTTGTACTGATACAAAACCGAGCATTACAATGCGCACCTTGTAATGATACAGTGTGTAATATCTTGATACAACTTGTAACATCAACTAGCTATGGAATGCTCACAGTCGAATGTTCCATTACACGCGAATGCTCGTCAGTCAGGGAGATAGTATTGTAATGTAATGCTAACGGATCTATAATGTTACATTACAAGTGAATGCTCTCAAAAACTTTTGGCATCACACAGCATTATAGTATCTAATGCAAAACATATTATCGTCTAAACTAGCAGCTGTACCACTTGTGATGCTAAAAATAAATGCATTCTTATTTTAAACTGAAATGATGTGTTGTAACTTGTAAGACGTATAGTTTGTGATTGATTTGAGTAGCGCTTAAAGAAAAACATCGTTTATTAATAATCAAAACTTTTTGAAGAATTTTGAATTTGGATTTGACTAATAAATTCTTCAAATTCTTTCTTTAGTGTGATAGTGTGATACATCCATGTTATCCGTTCCATTTCAGATACTTACTTTTAGAATATTTCTTTAGGATATTTGCTCTACTATTTTGTATGTCCTGTTTTGTAAATAGTGTTAATTCCCATTTCTGATTGTTGTTTAAAAGTACAATACTTTTGGACAATATACAAATATTTTTTAAGCCCCGAAGGTGTTTCTATACTGTGTACACTGACCACAGACGTATATTTTCCTTAGTCTATGCACTTACACATACTTTTTAACTTATATTTTGGTTAGGTTGATCTAGTGAGATTTTTAATCTTAAGTATTATTATTATATTATGATGTTGTACAGTGTGTACCTACTTGTAATGGATAGTCAATAATCATGTAATTTTAAATAACTTATTTGTAAAAGACGAATCAGAAATACAATATCAGATTTTATAAAATGGTTTTTATTTTTTTACATCCAACCAAATCTAAATATACGTTTAAGATTTTCAGCTCGTTCAGTGTATATTACATATTTCTATTTGTTTTGCTCAATATGTCAATATTAGCTAAAGTGCTACCAGCTGAAAAGTCACATTTTACCTCCCATTAGCTGTCGCATTAGTTGTTTTACTTAGCCGGGCCCTAGACGATCAATTGTATAATGTATTGTGCAACACGCTTCAATATTATTGAACAGTTTATATGAGAATTAGATTGAAGGCACGCGATGTTCTATATCAACCCTAGACAGTCAATATTATCTATACGTGGGAGAGCCATATTTCGGCACGAATGGGCCGGCTCGACCGGAGAAATACCACGTTCTCACAGAAAACCGGCGTGAAACAGCGCTTGCGCTGTGTTTCGCCGAGTGAGTGAGATTACCGGAGGCCCAATCCCATACCCTAATCCCTTCCCTACCCTTCCCTATTCCCTTCACTTCCCTTCCCATCCTTACCCTCCCCTATTACCCTGTTCCCTCTTAAAAGGCCGGCAACGCACTTGCAGCTCTTCTGATGCTGCGAGTGTCCATGGGTGACGGAAGTTGCTTTCCATCAGGTGACCCGTTTGCTCGTTTGCCCCCTTATTTCATAAAAAAAAAATATTACATAATACGTGATATTGCGCAATAAAATTGCTCGTCTAGGGGGCTCATTTGCTTTCTTTTATAAATATGAGGAATGAGAGAGACGGACATAGTTAACCTGGGGTTAAATTGAACCCTGACTGGCGCATGTGGGCCTAAGGCTCAACTCACACTCAAGCGACACACAGACTAGACTCAAACTAGGAGTCGAAGCGATGCGTAATATTTTTCGCCAAAGCATATTCGATCTATTATTATTTAAGGCCATCCCCTGAGCAAACGACCTTGACCATACATTTGCCGCGTAGCCGAGATCGCACCAAAATCCTATTTTTTTACATTTAAGTATCTTAGTTCAAAATTGACCTAAAAAAATCAAACGGCGAATAGATATGTAGGTGAAATTGACCATCTATTGGCGTGTGTTTTGAATAAACGTAATTTGTAAAATATACTAGGAGATGCTGAATGTATAATGCTTGAATTTAAATAAATTGGTATTACTTTAGAAGCTGATATCATGAGTATAATAAACAAAAATAGGAAATTGATAACGGTGAAAGGAATGTTAATATGCTGAAGATTATGTATTTTTTTATTATAATTTTGTAGCTTTCGAATATTGAGTTAAGTAATAAGACTCTAAAACGGTAAATTGTAGGGGGAGGGCCTTAGGATACTCGGGGTGGTAGTGTGGGGACACCGCCGCCCATTACACCGAGTTCCAGAGAGAGCCGTGATGCGCATGGTGCTCCTGCACATCGCGGCCACCGTGTGGGCTTTTCTAGGCCACCTCGCGAGGCGACCTAGAAAAGCCTGCATGTTTTGATGGTCTGACACAGACAAACGTTGGCAAAGTTGCGGTGGGTTGATCGTGCCCGTAACTTTGCCTAAGCGGTGAGTTGAGCACCATGGGGTTTTAGTGGGTAGTTCCTCGGAGAGTCCCACATACCCCGGCCGATGTCCCCAATCCGCCGGGGATGCGTAACGCATTTTTCCCCATGTAAAAAAAAAAAAAAAAAAAAAGGGGGAGGGCCTTAAGTACAAATCTCTGCTATGAACATATTATAGTACGTGCTCGTTTCAGAGCAGAAATTTGTACTTAAATAATAATTATTATAGAAAAATAGAGATGAATATGCTGTAGCCTGTAGGCAAAAAACATGACGCGTGGCGACGCTTCGACATGCTTCGACTCTGGCCCAGTGAGAGTTGATCCTTAGGGTTAGCGCAGACAGTAAAGGCGCCAACCCACCGCGGCGCACGCAGAGGCTACCCACGTGCGTCAAGCTTCGCTTTGTAAGAAAATATATGTGACTGTGTCCACTGCAACCCACGCACACGCTACGTACGAATTGTGTCAAGTCAAAGAAATAAACCCATGCACGTCCACGCGTGCGCGTGGTGGGTTGGCTTAAGGAGCGCAGCGAAGAGGATTTTATTAACGCACTTGAAAATAAACTAAAATTATTACACTAAAGTGAGATAACTGATACGGGATTTCTGCTTAATCTCGAGGGCATTTGTGCTAGGCTTAAAAGCATTTATGCACGTTAGTAATATTTTTAGGGTTCAGCAGCCAAAATGGCAAAAAACGGAACCCTTATAGATTCGTCATGTCTGTCTGTCCGTCCGTATGTCACAGCCACTTTTCTCCGAAACTATAAAAGCTATACTATTGAAACTTGGTAAGTAGATGTAATCTGTAAACCGTATTAATATTTTGATACAAAATTTTTTTTCTAACCTGAATAGTTTGCGAGAGAGACTCTTTTGGGTTGCACCAGAGGCGTGGTTAAAGTTAAAGTTATGGTCAAAGTTATGGTTATAGGTAAGGCTAATTTAACTTTAACCTTAACTTTGACCACAGAATTTGACAGAAGACGTTGCTGGTTCGACAAGGCTTTATAAGAACGTGAGCGGGGGCGCTGCTGGTAAAGGAGAACTGTCAAAAATGGCGTTTTTGTATGATGATAGCGTTAGTTCCTTTTTTCGCCACGTGCATTTATAGCCTTGTCGAGCTCTATGATTTAATGGTTATTTAACTTTAACCAAAGATTTGACATTTTGCATTGTATTTAAAGTTATAGTTAAAGTTACAGTTATAGTTAAAGTAAGTTGGTGCAACCCACCCTAAGTCTTAGCTAAACTTGATGTAAAGTAGGAAGAACTTTTATCGCCTCTTCAGACCATTTAACGAGTTGATAGTTAACTTGAAAAAGTTTAATCCCATTCATTTAAACTGTTTATACTAAGTTGCACTTATCATTAGCTGAATCTCTCCTTACAACTTGATAATAATTATCATCAATCCTTCACAATTATTGTGAAGGATTGAAAGAGGATTAGAATTAATATTGTCTAAAGTATGGTTATTTGGTTCGACAAATAACGTAATTATTAAATATTATGATGAGTTATTGAATTAAAAAAAGGTTTCTCTAAGTAAAGACCAATGCTATGGATTTATCTAAGCCATAGCATAGGTCGCCGTCGTACCTTGAAAAATTAGCATAAAAATATCCATATTTTAAAACTTTACACGATACTTTTCATCCTTTAGTAATCTGTGGCATTACCTACACCGGTTTTCCGTAACACCGTTTTATTTGTACGCATTCAAAGTACTGTACCGCAACGAATAGGTACAGTGCATTGAATTCTTTACTTCATTCTTATCCCTTCCATGCCGCGTCATAAGATGTTATCATCCAATGTCATAGTTCACTCCACAATATGTCGACTCGTGTTTTGTCTGTGTTTATTATATTAATTAATATTATTTACTGTGCTGCAAATGGTATTTTTGGAGCGATTTTGTACTCTGATTGGATAAAATGTAAGTATTTAACAATGGTAGTTTAAAGAACATACTAGATTTCTCACAACTTAGCGTGAAAATTCGTTTATCTACCAAGAATCGTACATATTCCTTGATAAACACTTTTTTATATCTTTTATTAGGACTCAAATTATCTTTAATCCAAATTTCATCAACATCGGTTGGGCCGCTTAAGCGTGACAGAGATAGATAAATACACTTTTTAATAACAGTGGAGTGTGTTAACAAAGAAAATGTTAACGTTTCTTTTGTTCGCAAACTTGTAAACAATACGGTTTAATGAGTAAGCAATTATATGAATAAGGGCAGATTACGTAGTGTTTTGGCTAACAAAAGTGTACGTTACGATTTCCGTGTCGTAACGTTATATTGTTGTAAATGTTATTCACTAGCTGCTGTGCCCCCGCGGTTTATTAGGGAAAATAAATTGTGATATTTTCGTACTGAAAAAAGTAGCCTATGTCCTTAATCCAGAGTATCAATTAACTCCATACCAAACTTTCTTTAGCCTAAACGGCTAACGACGTGAAGAAGTAACAAACATACAAAATCACAAGTTTTCGCCTTTACATTTACAATATTAGTGTGGTAGTGTGACACTAATATTATAAGTCCGAAAGTTTACTAAAATATAATATTAGGTATGTAAGTATATTGTATAATGTACTATATAGTGTAGTGTGAAGGGGCAGTTAATGGTTCAATGACAATAATTATACATAGTAGAAGAGGGGAGGGTGCTATTTGTGTAGTCACTCGAGCGTCATGGAGACCTAGTAGGTTTTGTACATTAGGTAAAGCTGATAAAAAAATAATAAGAGCGTTTTTTTTTATTTTAGCGGTGGGTTCAGAAACTGCAGCCATTTTAAAGTTTTGAAAAAGAAAATATATTCAGAAAATTGCTTATTTAGGTAAATTATAAATATACTTTAGAAAACAAGGACTAAATCATTTAGTTTAGATTAAAATAAAATATCTGCGAAGCTTAGTTTAGAAAATATGAAGATTTATTTTTTTATATTTTAAAATATCTTTACAGGCTTACCTAGCCTTAGAATCGTCAGTGCTTTATATGGAAGCTTCTTTGGGGTATACTCAACATCCCCGACGACATTTCAATATTAAAACAAAATTATACCCACCACGTGAGAAATCTGATTTCTATACCATGATAATTAGACACAGTCATGTCGGAAGCCTATGCAAGCTGCTACTCCCGAAATCCCCTCTTCCCCTCCCCAACTATTAAGTTAAGAAAGAATCAATAAGCCAACAGATATTTTTTTGCGTTTATAAAAATTTAGTACGGCAAATCTCTTTCATACATTTGATACCCTTAATTAACATTATTTCAGGTGACCACACCAAAGTTTTTAATCTCAATGTGGACGACACCCAGGTCTTCTTCTACGACTTCCAGAACAACTACAATCTAACCAGCAAAATCGATTTAGCCAGCCATGTCATTACCAGCACATACAACCTGGATACCACCAGGAAACTGATAGTCTTCGTGCCAGGGTACAAGTCTCACATCAGCAGGTCTGCTGCGGAAATCGTAAGGACAGCATTCAAAGATATTCCTAACATTTATCTCATGATTTTGGACCATTCGGAGTACACCTCCTCAAAAGGGGGCAGAATCAAGAGTTATGAACGCGCTGTTTTACATGCCTATTACATTGGCAGAGCTCTTGGCAATCTGCTGGTGGAGTTCAGAAGTAAGGGTATTCTGCCTGCCAATATGCAACTTCTCGGACACAGTTTGGGAGCCCATATGATAGGGTATGCTGCAGAAACGTATACAGACAGGACGGGGGAGACGATATCAAGGCTGACTGGTATAGATCCGGCTGGTCCATGCTTTTCCAATGATTTCATTGAAAACCAACTTCGTAAGGGTAAGCATTTCAATTAACAAAATAATTCAATAGTCCACTACTTACTTACTTTATCGAAGCTATTCGAAACGCATCAGTAGTCTTTTATGGCTTAAAGCTTGGTTCTCCGTCGTGGGTTCGATCCCGTGGTTAGCAGGCTTATCAAAAAAGTGATCAATGTATCGGATGGGCATGTAAAAGGTCTGTCTAAACTCTCGCCCGTTGGGTCCACAAAAGTGCAACAATTTTCAAAATAACACTTCTACCTAATAAACACTTCTACTTAAAATTAGGTACGCAAAATCTCACTTCAATTTAGTTTAATTGTGTAAGTATATTACCTTATAGTTCATGCTTCTTTTAAGCCACCAATCGACCGGCATTTATTTCACTTTAGTTATCTAGCGGTATTAGCTAATAGGTATACTCGCCTTGCTCCTTCGAGAATATACCACCACCTTACCAGCATTTATTCCACTTTATTCCAGGTTTAGCGGACTACGTCGAGGTTTACCACTGCAACGCTGGCGGTTTGGGCTCGACCAGCGTCCTGGCCGACACGGACTTCTTCATCAACAACGGCCGCGTCCAACGCGAATGCTCCACCTGGCTGGACATATCAGACTCGGCGAAGTGTAGCCACAAAGCCTGTCTCAAGTACTGGGCGGAGACGGTCAACAATCCGAAGTATTATTTGGCCTGGGCCTGCGATTCTTACGAAGACTTCTCCGGCGGAAAGTGCTCGGGTAACAAAGTGACTATCGGAGGGTATTCGAACCCCGGAAACGAGACGGGAGTATTCTATATATCGACGGATATGTATCGATTGAGAAAACTGTAACAGCCAAGGTGGTTCGTATGGAGCGCTCACACAAAAAAATATACAAGTTGGAAGGGCATTCCTGGCCGTTTGAAAACTTGTTTAAGCATTCAGCATTATTTTTAGAGGCATGCGGTAGGTTTAGATCAAAATTGTAGGTATAATTAATCTTGGGGAAACTACCATGACCTGGAAAATAAACCAAAAGGACAGAAATGTTTAATTTGTCAAGCCAATCCCCTAAAAACCCTTCATTACTACACTTCAACATAGTCAGCGGACAAAACGGACCAGTTAAACGACGCGGAGCCCTTGTAAACACAGCATATGAACTTAAATCTCTTAATTACGGCAAACAAGTGTGTGTTTACTGTGCACACACACAAGCCCGCTAATGAGCGCGGTCCTGGTTAGACTCGGCCAATTTCGAGGGTCCTTGTTGAAATTTAATGATCTTGGTACTTGAAAATTAAACGTTTTAATTTTTCTGTACTTACCTATTTTTTGCGGCAAAGGATTTTTTTAATTTGCGAACGTAAATGATGTTGGAATCATCGTGTAAAATATAAATGTTATAATGGGCTAAGGTTAAGTACCCCAGGCAATTAAACATTTGACTTCGGAATAATTCGCATAGAGCTGAAAATTGGTACAGACATTAAATACACCATTATAAATAAAACCTCAAAAGTCCCCGGCGATCCTCCTTGTGCAAAAACATTTATTCAAGGTAAAAGGTATGAAAGGTATGTAAATATTTTAAATATATACTTATAAATAAGGGAGCAAACGAGCAAACGGGTCACCTGGTGACCCGTTTGCTCGTTTGCCCCCTTATTTCATAAAAAAAAAAACCTGATGGAAAGCAACTTCCGTCACCCATGGACACTCGCAGCATCAGAAGAGCTGCAGGTGCGTTGCCAGCCTTTTAAGAGGGAATAGGGGAGAGTAGGGATGGGAAGGGAATAGGGGAGGGTAGGAAAGAGAAAGGGGTTGGGGATTGGGCCTCCGGTAAACTCACTCACTCGGTTGAGCCGGTCCATTCGTGCCGAAGCATGGCTCTCCCACGTATAAATATATTTAATTATATAATTAATATATTTAAAATATTCTACTTAAGTATATATTTTAAATATAATATAACTAGATGTCCCGCGCGGCTTCGCCCGCGTAAATTAGGAATTTTACGGAAACCGTACATTTTCCCATAAAATAGCTCTTATGTCCCTACTCCCTTCACTTGGTCTACTCTATATCTGTGCCAAATATTGCCATAAAAATTGCTCCAGTAGTTCGTAATTTCTAATATTTCCCCCGTTTTTCCTCGGTCGTATTAGTCTTAGCCTATAGTCATAGTTCTTACTCGATAAATGAGCTATCTAACACTGAAATAAGTTTTTAAATCGGATCTGTAGTTCCTCCGATTCCGTTCAAGCAAACATACTCTTCAGGTTTATAATATTAGGTAGGTATAGATTTTTTTAAATTATCGCTTGACAAACTCGAGTCTCGATCTAAAAGACTATGAAAAGTACTTACCAATAACATGGTATAATATGGTAGTGATGATGATGACGATGTTGATGATGAATGTAATTTGCATAGAAGCATATGCTTTCCGTTCTTAAAACAACGCCGAAACTCCCAAACTTGTATCTATAAAGAATCAGGAGTTCTCTCAGCACCTTCCGAACCACGGTATACCAGGTATACCTCGGTTCAAAATCTTACTTGTTGGTAGCATATGCTTAGAATACTTCTCACGAAACCGAAGTCACCACATATTTCCCTATAATTTTTGAGGAGTTCCCTCGTTTACTTATGGATCCTTCATCAGATCACCACTTTTGTGAATATAATACCGAATTGGGATGATACCCTATATTTATGATGATACCCAAAAGAAAAATTTTGAAAATCGGTTAACAAACGACGGAGTAATCGTTGAACATAAGAAAACGAACATAACACCTCCCCCATTTTGAAAGTCGGTTAAAATTGTAGCCTATGTGTTATTATGATGTTTAAGCTATATTATTGTAAAGTTTCATTAAAATCCGTTCAGTAGTTTTTGCCTGAAAGAGTAACAAACATCCATACATCTACATATACATCTGTGGGATAATGCGTGGCGACGCTAAAGGAAGATCTTCCGACCGAGCGAGGTGTTATGCTCGGTCAGGCCTTTTTGTAATTTTGTTTGTATTACATTTCTACCTTTTAATAGCAATGTAATGGAACTAAATTTCAGGCTTACGGATGAAACGAGCTTAATAAACTGCAATTTCAAAAAGGAAAATGTCAGTTGCTGTGAAGCCGTGCTATTAATTAAGTAATAAGTTTTTAATTAAACGTGAAAAAAACATAAAATATAATATAAGCGGAGTCGAGCAAGCCGCAACTAACTGGGCGAGTTATCTCGTTAGCTTATGCCCTACACACACTACACGATCGTTCCGCCATTTTGGAATTGTAAATAAAGAATTTGGAACTGTATAGCAAATAGCTTCCTTACTAATAAAAGTCTACATTCTATGTACCTACTTTGCGTGTCCTTGTCAGATTCGATAGATAGATGAGGACACGACATGTTTATTAGGGATGTTGACAAGGTCCTAAATTAGCAAATTTTTTTAATAAAATAAATATATAAGTAACGGTAAGAAATAAACATTTGTAAATATTCAGCTTTATGATTTATTATTTTTTTGCTTTGCGCCTTCAAAGTTGGATAGTGATAGATAACTTGTGTAATTTTAAGCAACTTTTGCATTGAAACCACTTTTATAAACGCAATAATTAATATAGCTATCGAACAAAGTTCTCCCGCGATGCCTACTAGCTACTCTACAGTGACGTCATAATCGAGTAGCAGCTTGTATGGAGTATTTCGGGCATGCCTATTTTATGAGATTTTTGAATTGTTATATCTTGTAAAGTTTTTTAGCTAGCACAGTAATTATTTCACCAATATTTCTATTTCGGAAAGGTCATTTAATTACCATCAAGGAAAAATGTCATAATGCCTATTATTCCGTATAGTACACAGTGTATGTAACACAGGATGGATCTCTGTTCCCTGTAACCGCACATGGGCTAGGTTGTACTTCGTAGTCGCATGACCCATCGCGTCGGGAAATAGAGCTAACAATATTCGCATCGTCATTTGTAGCGTTTTTGGCAAATATGTAATTTTCAACAAACATAATATACTTAACAGCATTAATTATCATGAACAGAAGAATTTTTTTTTCTTTTTTTTTTATGAAATAAGGGGGCAAACGACTAACGGGTCACCTGATGGAAAGCAACTTCCGTCGCTCATGGACACTTGCAGCATCAGAAGAGCTGCAGGTGCGTTGCCGGCCTTTTAAGGGGTAATAGGGGAGGGTAGGGAAGGGAATAGGGGAGGGTAGGGAAGGGAAAAGGGTAGGAGATTGGGCCTCCGGTAAACTCACTCACTCGGCGAAACACAGCGGAAGCGCTGTTTCACGCCGGTTTTCTGTGAGGACGTGGTATTTCTCCGGTCGAGCCGGCCCATTCGTGCCGAAGATTGGCTCTCCCACGTCAAAAATTAAAGACAAGATAGGTCACTCAATTTTATTATTTGAACGTGTATGACGGTTATTATAGACAGACAGTTTCATGTAGGTATGTAGTTAGGTTGATTAGGTTAACCGTTAACCTAAATGTTTCGGCCTGGAATGTCGTTGTATTATATTTTGTTTAGCGTTTAAAACTAATTTACTAAATATATTGCCTGCAACTTCGATCGTGCAGCTCATTTATCGCGCAGTACATTTTGAGAAAATTAAAACTATTATGTTTTTTTCGTGACATTAAAGTATCTGCGTGCCAATTTTATCTAAATCGGTTCAGTGGTTTAAGCGTGATGACATAACAGACTTTTAATAAAATCATGAAAGTATGGATTGATGCAGTTGTAGGTATACGTCAGGATGTAACAAAACTAAGTTATAATAGTTTTTTAATGGTCGCTTTGGACTAATATTATGAATCACTTTTTTAAATTGCAAAATGCAAGTCTGCTTGCAATTCATGCCTAGTAATTCGTACATACATTTCACATTTGTCAGTTTGACAGTTTTGACAATTCATTTGCTGAATTGATTGAGAGGAATTGCTAAATGTGACCATTTCGTGCACGTGGTGCGTGGTGCGCCGTGGCTTGGCAAGAGGGGCGCCGTGAGAGAGTGAGAGAGTATAAAATATAATAATTATAATATTAATATTTATGTAAAGCAAGTTATATTTGTTTCTTATAATTTACCTGCTTAACCTAACTATAAACATTAACCCATCAAGCCCCATAAGCCTACCGGTGAGCGAGACACCATTGAATAACAATAGATTTCCAAGAATCCACGATCGAAGGATTAAAGGTGTTTATTTATGTAGATATATTTTTATAGCTAAGTGGAGTAGGCGCCCGCGCCGCTCCGTGACAAAATATTTTGACGTGTAACTGTGCCGCAGGCTGAAAATGATTGGGAACCCCTGCTTTAGGGTGTGTTATGTGTTTGTATATACAGGGTGTAACAAAAATAAGTGATAATACTTTAGGGTGTGTACGTGTTCCTTATAGAGAGTTTACTGTGAAAGTAGCAGCGCTGAAAGACCAAAAAATTTTTTTTACTTTTGTATGGGGAAACTCGTGACGCTCGGTAGTCGGGCCCTTGCCCATACAAAAGTGAAAAAAAAATTTCATCTTTCAGAGCTGCTACTTTCACAGTGAACTCTCTACAAGGAACACGTACAGGTATTATCACTTATTTTTGTTACACCCTGTATAGAGTTCAGTGTGAAAGTAGCAGCAGTAATATTTTAAATTTTAATAGGAATCGGAATTATTAATATCGTAATTAGAAGAAGTAGTAAAGGGAGAAAAATAATAGATATCGTTGTAAAATCCATTTTCTATTACTGACTTAACACATAAATCTTAAGTAAAAATAAAAGTCGATAATAAAAGCACCTTATTACGGGTACAACACTAATGCTCGTGGTATAGCTCGATACAAATGTGCACTCCCTAATGCACCTCGGCCGGCTAAGGAAGACAAGTCATAAATTGTGCTCGCTAGTGATGCACCGACGTGAAGACTATCGATAGATTTTTTAAGTGAAAACTTCTTAAGTTATAGATTCGTCATGTCTGTCTGTCTGTTCATCCGTATGTCACAGTCACTTTTCTCCGAAACTGTAGGAGCTATACTATTGAAACTTGGTAAGTACATGTAGTCTGTGAACCGCATTAAGATTTTGATACAAAAATGGAAAAATTATTAAAAATTTCAGGGAAAAAATTTTTCATCTAGCCTATGCGTGTGGGGTATCTATGCATAGGTCTTTAAAAATCATATTGAGGTTTGTAATCTCATTTTTTTTCTAACCTGAATAGTTTACGAGAGAGACTCTTCCAAAGTGGTAAAATGTGTTTTTTTTTATTAAATAAGGGGCAAACGAGCAAACGGGTCACCTGATGGTAAGCAACTACCGGCGCCCATGGACACTCGCAACGTCAGAAGAGCTGCAGGTGCGTTGCCGGCCTTTTAAGAGGGAATACGCTCTCTTGAAGGTTTGAAGGCGAATAGGTCCGGAAATACTGCTGGTGACAGTTCGTTCCAGTTTTACAGTGCGCGGCAGAAAGTTACGCGAAAAACGCACTGTGGAAGACTGCCACTCATCAAGGTGATGAGGATGGTACATATTTCGCGTGGGACGTGCAGGTGGTATGATTCTGAACAATTCCTCAGAGTACTCCCCGTGATACAACCGATAGAGGATGCAGAGTGAAGCTACATCTCGGCGTAATTCCAAGGGGTCCAAGCTGTTTGAAAATTTACCTTTTATAATATTATAGTTAAACGTTGCAATGAAATAAATCATTTCGACGTTTAAGTTGCAGAATATTATTAAGTACTTTTTTAAATAATAATCCAAGTTCCAAGAATTGGGATATGTGCATTTATTTCGGAGAATTTCATTAAATAAATAACAAAATGCTATGTCCATAACATGCAAACTAGGTAATGTAAATAAAAGGATTTATTTGTATCTACTGAAAGCGCTGAAATTTTGCGCTGGACTGTAAAGAGTAATTGTTTGCTTTTAATAATAAATATTACCGTTAGTAAAACCTTAAGAGTCCACACCGCCGTTTTTCCATACAAACGTTGTCGCCTGTTTCCTCCCTGGATAATGCCGGTAGGGTTATGATTTTTTTCCTGAATATCTATTGCCACTATTAGCATGTCCCTATGTTTTCTCTTTTTTCATAATTTTATTATTAAAAAAGATAAGAACGTCCAAAAACCCAAAAAAATGGCCAGATTTTCCTCTGTGTTCAAACACCCAGAAAACAAAACTGGCTAAAATATACAAAAAAAGTAAAACATAGGAACACAGCTCAAGCCTTGCTTTAATTCTTAATAAAAAAAGTACTTAAATCGGTTAAGTTTTGGAGAAGGAATCAGCGGACAACGAATCGAAGATTTTCTGTTCTTTTATTAGAACTTTTGTCGTGTTGTCTCTATCGCGCTCTGCGGTGGCAGAGCTTGAGATTGGTGAGACAGCAATACATTTTCAAATACCTATTTTCAATTTCTCTCGCCCCTGGTGTATCCTCATAACAGAAAAGGCACGACTATTCTGCACGGTCAGTATTTAAGCATTGTGGATCTTTTTATTAGTGAGGCTAATTTATTAATAATGTACTTTAGCTATGTCCACACTCTGCACTTTCATCTTCAATTTTCGTCATCAACTGTCATATTGGCGCATTCAATAATTGAATGCGTCAAGGAACGCAACGCCAATATTGTCATTTTTGAAGTTTTGGATACGGTCAGAGGGTATGCGTCGCGGGCATGCCTCACGTTCGCTGTTGACTGCGCTATAACGCATGCCCTTGACGAACAGAAAAAGGCACAGTTTTTTTATAAAATAAGGGGTAAACGAGCAAACGGGTCACCTGATGGAAAGCAACTACAGTCGCCCATGGACACTCGCAACATCAGAAGAGCTGCAGGTGCGTTGCCGGCCTTTTAAGAGGGAATACGCTCTCTTCTTAAAGTTTTGCAGGTCGTATAGGTCCGGAAAAACTGCTGGTGACAGTTCGTTCCAGAGTTTTACAGTGCGCGGCAGAAAGTTACGCGAGAAACGCACCGTGGAAGACTGCCACTCATCAAGGTGATGAGGATGGTATATTTTTTGCGTAGGACGATGGTGAAAAGTTGCAGGTGGTATGATTCCGAACAATTTATTCCTTAGAGCACTCCCCGTGATACAACCGATAGAGGATGCAGAGTGAAGCTACATTTATTTTTCATACAGTGTGGACTACTACTCATCACAGACATTTACTTAGCACATTTTTCCCTGCTTTAATGTAAGTATTAATTTTATCGATAATTTCCGTCGCCAACACTATCGTTGTATTTCGCTAATGTCTTTAGAATATAATTTAGTGTTGTTGCCTCTACACTTAAGAGATGTTAATATCTTATTACATACAGTAGAATCGGTACACCAGGGGCCTCGTTTGTGTAGTATAGTACAATGTATTATGTACCTTTACATTTGGTATTCATTACTTAGATATTTCATTGTTCTGGTTTTAGTAATTTTATACTTTAATGAATTATCATTATCATAATTATTATTACTGTAATTAAGTTTATAAGCCCACTTCTTACAAAAATATTGACACAGCGAATCACTTCACATGGTCTGCTTGTATTTCTACATCTTGCACATTGCAAAACCGCCCCAAACAGTGCCGTAGTGGCTACCACTGTTTGACAACACTTTTTTATTTAACATGCTCCTCAGAATGTCCTTTTGTTACGTCAATGCCCAATGGTCATAACTAGAAAAAGAATACTGATCTTATGTCCTAAGGCCTTAACGTTCATCACATTTTTAAAAAGTCAATTTGACAAAGCAGAAGAAAAAAATATATTTTAAAATGAGAACATTCCAATTCCAGATTTGAAATTTAATATTCCGCGGTAGAATGTAACATGTCGTGCGCAACGTTTTAAGTGGGTAATTTCACGGTGCGCGAACTGCAGGCTGATTCTGGGATACTCCCGATTAGGTTCTGGGAAGGAATTTAATATGTCAGTATATCTATTTCACTTGGAATTAGATGGGTCAATCAATTTTTAAAGGTCCCGATCTTAATTTTCTGCTATTTTTTTTTGTGCTTCTTTTTCAGCATTTTATTATTTCATTTAGAAGAGGATTCTTCGTAGATTAAGATTATATAAGCAGCAGTTATGTTGATTAAACACATTTGTGGATTTAACTTCACTAACCGATCTTTTCACGGGAAATAATGTCCTTTGGACAACTTACACAGTAGTACTTTTTTAAATGTTAAATGCCCTTAAGAATTAAAACAAATTCTTCTAATATTAAATAATAAGTAATATTTTAATATTTGTTCTATGTACACCCAAAATACGAAATATTTTTATTAAAATTGAAACGAATGATGTCTTTTGGACAACCAAATTATGTTTCTAATATAAAAAAAATAAGTAAAGCGGAAATAGTGATATTTTTTTAACAAAAAACTATTAAGGCGAGGTTGTTACGTATTGTATTATAGATTTTACTAAATTGAAATGAACTGATTCTCGATAAAACTGAATGAATGAAGTATAATGTGATTTTCATATGGGGACATCTTAGTTGTCCAGAAGACATATTTGGTTGTCCATGGGACATTATTTGTTTGTCCAAACGATTTCCAAATTATTCTGCAGTTATTTTTTCCTCCGGCTCCATATTCGCAACTAACTTTTTATTTATGTGATAACTTTCCCTTTTTTTTCTTTTCCGTTCAGCCAATTTATCTGGGTCTGCTTTAAGCCTTTTTCTGTAGTGTCTTGACTTTTCTTTCTCCGACAATCCCATTGTCTTATCTAAAAAAAATAAAAATTACAATTAAACTAGACATAAAATCGCGTAATAAAAATGTATTCCCGAAACAGCTGAGTAATAAACAAAACATCAACTATTTAACTGTTAAAGTAAGTTTTAAATAATTATTGTCCTAGGTACAACCAAATTGTCCACGGGACAACCACTTTAGTTGTCCAAGTGACTGGTTGTCCGCGGGACATTTTTAAAATTTTGAGCCGCCAAGCAAATACTATTGTTATTTTATATATTAATCTCAGCTCATACTAAAATATAGACGAAAGCGCATCTCGTGTAGTATAATTGATAACAATGCATCAAGTACTTACGTTTTAATCACAGTTGTCCGACGGACTGACAAAAAAGCCACCCACACTCACCCACGTCGCTCGGACGATTGTCGCCGTGATTTTATACAAATCAAAATGGCGTTTGAGCCCGACAGTTAACTATTGTGTTTGGCTTGTTGTTTAGGAGTCTACCGCGCCACCTGTGTTTTGGTTCCATAACTAAATTACGGTTGTCCGTGAGACCTGTGCCATGTAGGTGATTTATGGGGACAAAAGTAAAATGCCTGAAAATTTTATTATATCCAATAAAAAAAAAATGTTTGTATGTTTTGATGTCAACAATTATGAACTGAAACAAGAAATGTATTTGGTATTTATGGTCGTGATAGTATGTTTTTCGTGATGCGAAGTTTGTTAATGCATTGTGGCTTGGGGACAAATGTGATAGTACTGGAAAATTGCATATAGTCTGTCGGACAACCATTAAACTACGCACAAATTAATAAAACAAGTAAAATATTGTTCACAATAATGCTAGAAAATATTAAAAGGAATATAATTAAAACCAATTTAACTCTTTATGATTTAATATTTATTAATTATCGTTCAGGGACATGATGCGTGTACCGTCGGACCAATAAAAGTTGATCGACCCAGATATGTGATATTTGATACGAGAAGTCTTATGTTACGTGGAGTTTAGCCTTGGGATTTAGATCGAATGAAAATATACCTAGAAAAAAAAATTAATAATTTGGTCATACAAAACAAAGTGAAATTTAGGGTGTGTATGGTTGTATACGTCCCCTAAATAGAGTTCACTGTAAAATTAGCAGCGTTAAAAGAGCAAAATTTTTTTGTGATTTTCAAAATCTATGTTTTGGCAGCTGTAAACGTATTGATTATTGAATAATGATCTTACTAATTGTAAACATACCCCCTAATATATAAAAAACAGATAATAACTAAGGTCTTTGTTTGACACATTGTCACAGACAACAACTGTGAATATCTATCCATTATCTTTCTATTAGCAAGAGGGTTAAACATTACATAGATAATACGGATATCATAAAAACCAATCACGTGATCTGGGATTCCCCTCACACAGTCATTACACCGGGATAGTCCCGGTAAGACCCAGTGGCGTAACTAGGTAACCGACTACCGTACCGTAGTAGAGCCCCAACTAGACGACGCAACTTGCAAGACGTAAAGAAGTTTTATTCAGGCGAAGCCTTATGCCAGTTAACTTTCGCAAATAAAAATATGTATTGCAAATCAGAAATTGAAGGGTCCCCTTTGGGGGTTTTAGGGCACCGCTTCACCTTGCCCCCGAGCTACGCCACTGCTTGTTTGTTCCTTAATGATCGCTATTAGAACTCATGTCAGAGGCGTAGTTGTCAATTTGTCTTTTTATGCCAGTTAACTTTAGCAATTAAAAATATTATGTATAAATTGCGAATAAGAGACTTGAGGACCCTCTTAGGTAGAGGGTTTTAGGGCACCGCTCTACCTTGCCTTTTAGCTACGCCACTGCTTGTATGTGCCTTAATGATCGCTAAGAACTCATGGTATCCTGGTAGTTGACGATAAGCACGGCGGAAACGTGACAATGATCCTGTCTGATATACTAATAGCTTATGTTGTCTTAGTATTTGCTTCTATAGGTTGCTTGAACTGAAGTTCTGTTGTATGCTTTTTTTTTCTTATTATGGCACTACGGCTATAGTATAACCATGGCCAATGTCAAACCTAGATCATACTAAAATCTAAATATTGACTTGGTAAAAAATTGTGTAACTCTAGATTTTAATAATTTTATTTAAAAGTAGAGATACCGTACGTTTAGAGTTATAGAGTGATGCTAAGGCAAAGAAGATAATTTAATTTTATATTCAATGTGAAAAATCACCACAGTTGAGTTTCCGACCTCCGTTCAACGCAAACTCGGCCATATGAAAGATGGTTATGTAAAAACAAAGTCTAAAATAGACGCCAAGCCACGAGCGGGTTTCATGGTAGATTGGTTTAATTGGCAACGTAAATAATTTGCTCAGGTGAGGAAAAAAAAAAACATTGGAGCGGCAAATTGGAGCTCTGACATATAAATTAGATGCCGCAAAAGGGTGTTTAAGTACATAATATAAACCGCGCACAATTTCAGGATCGCTGATGAAGCTGAAGGAAGCAAAACTAAGAGCGTGTCACCGTTTGGTCACGATCTTCTGATCGGTGATATTGTCCCGCAAAAGGAGGCTTTAGGCCTCCTTTTGCGGGACAAAACTCGAAGACTAATGACTAAGGCCTAATTTCACCTAAGTCTATTAGTGTTAGGTGAAATAAGGGCTTAGTCATTAGTCTTCGATTTTTAAAAGTGAAGACATGACATTTTAATGACAAGAAGACATGCCTTTTAAAGTGAAGACATGACATTTTAACAAGCTGTGTCTATTAATATTAACAGCTTGTTAAAATGTAATGTCTTCACTTTAATTAATGAAAAACTAAACGAGGTGACGTGATACTAATTATTAGAGCCTTAAATTTAACAGCATTGTTAAAATTGGACTTACGCCTTTTGTTCAGTAATTCCATTGTTGTTGTGTCGCGGTATAAGTATTTTTTATGAAAGAAGGGGGCAAATGAGCAAACGGGTCACCTGATGGAAAGCAAATTCCGTCGCCCATGGACACTCGCAGCATCAAAAGAGTTGCAGGTGCGTTGCCGGCCTTTTAAGAGGAGAATAGGGTAATAGGGGAGGGTAGGGATGGGAATTGGACTTCCGGTAAACTCACTCACTCGGCGAAACACAGCGCAAGCGCTGTTTCACGCCGGTTTTCTGTGAGAACGTGGTATTTCTCCGGTCAAGCCGGCCCATTCGTGCCGAAGCATGGCTCTCCCACGTATAAAACTTACCCATTACATTTTATTATCAGTGATTTATTTTTCCATAAGGTTTTTAAGGCTATCGTAAGGCCATATTTATTCTGCCTAGCTCTATTGCTGAAGCCTTTCTGATCTAACTACACTAAAAAAGTACAGGAACAGCTACGCAGTTCCGTCCAAATGTTATATCTGTGGGCAACCCCCAGAGAATGAAAATAAATGGAGTTAGGCTCGTAACACAGTACGACATCATATTTTTTAATTTAAGGCCCCAAACAGACGTCGAAATTGAGATGAGGTACAGAGATGAATTGTCGTGAGATGCAAAATATGGCCTTTGAGACAAAATTCAGAAGAATTTAAGAGAAAGGTAAGAAAACGCTACAAGATTTCTTTTTGTTGCATATTTTCCTTGCTATAGTAAGGAAAATATGCAGGGACGGACATCGAATTCTTGGTTTTAATATCCGATTGCCAGAAGTAGGATTATGGTTTTTAGGGTTCCGTAGTCAACAAGGAACCCCTTATAGTTTCGGTCTGTCTGTCCGTCGGTGCGTCCGTCCATCTGTCTGTCCGCGGTTTTTCTCAGAGACTATAAGGCCTACAAAACTGCAATTCGGCATGAATACATATCTTAATGATGCCGACAAAATGGTGTTATAAAATCTTAAAAAAAAAAAATTAAGGTTATCCGTAGGTACACATCATGCGGGGGTGATTTTTTTTCGCGTCCACCCCACCGTGTGGGGTGTCGTTGGATAGGTTTGTTAAAGATATTACAAGATTATTTTCCGATTAAGGGATCCATTTGTGAAATATGAAGTTTTAAAGTGGAAAAAAATCGTTAGAGTCTAGTGGGGGAAGGGGTGTAACAATTCACGGGACTAGGAAATATTCTGTATTTAAAAGGAAAACTGTCACGGGCCACGGCTAACGGCCATTCCCAATATTTGATCTATCTCTGGTTTTGCCCTACTAGAAATAGGAATAGCTCACAATTGACATAAAACATATGTCTCTAATGTCTAATGTGAGCTATTCCTATCTCTAGTAGGGCAAAACCAGAGATAGATCAAATATTGGGAACGGCCGTAAGAAGACTTCATTAGTTATTGAGATAGTCGAACAACTAAAAAAATGTATTCGTAGAAATAAAAAGGAACTTTTCGTTCAAAATCCGTTGAACGTAACTGAGATGATGTTGTTAGTAGTGTAAAACACGTAATAAATGTGCATTCATCGACCATACAAAAACTAGTGGTACTACGGAACCCTATATTGCGCGTGGCCCGACACGCACTTGGCCGGTTTTATTAATACTATATTTTATGTATGTACGTATAATTCCTTGGTAAGCTATACAGCCTGAACAGCTTGATTATAATAGCAGCTTGATATGCTACAAAAGTAATAACAGCTTGATATGCTACAAAAGTAATAGCAGCTTGATATGCTACAAAAGTAATAGCAGCTTGATATGCTACAAAAGTAATAGCAGCTTGATATGCTACAAAAGTAAAGTGGTTTTCAGTTTTTTAAATTACCGTTTTTACTTCGTACTCATTCTGAACAGAACCCTTTTAACAGAAATGTAATATGATTTAGAAATCGTCTTAAATATAAGCTCACCTTAAGTGAATCTGAATAATAAAATTCCCGATCGTTTTTCGTGGAATTGTATGAAAAATCGGATATCACTAGGATGTCACATAATATAGGGACTAGGGAGTCTCAGAGGTCGCCTTATGTTATGTCTACTTATCCGTAAGGAACACTACGGACAACACAAACATACACAGTTTTGCGCTTATAATATTCTTACTCGGAATTCTTACGAATGTTATAAAACCGAAAATATACTTCATATTTTCTTTAAATAAGAATAGGAATAAATAGTTCATACCTACATACAGGCAAACACTTCAAACATGACGTGTATGTCTGTATGTAGGTTTTTACAGGGCGTAACAAAAATAAGTGATAATACTTTAGGGTCACTGTGAAAGTAGCAGCGCTGAAAGACCAACATTTTTTTTCACTTTTGTATGGGGAAACTCGTGACGCTCGGGCCATTGCCCATACAAAAGTGAAAAAAAAATCGTCTTTCAGCGCTGCTACTTTCACAGTGACCTCTCTACAAGGAACACGTACACACCCTAAAGTATTATCACTTATTTTTGTTACATACTGTATATGAACTATAATAATTGGTCAAATAAATTAACTTCACAAACTTGACTTTGAGAGTCAGTGGATTTCAACAACAAGTGAGTCTATTTGAGCATAGTACATAATATTTTAGGCGCGGTGTGACTTGTGACTCTTGTGAGGCACCTAAGGTATCGACTATCGGGGTTTTCACACAAAATGCGGACTGCGTTTTTGTCACTGTTTTCAAAATTCAGGATTAACTGCGACGTATATTTTATTGGAAAATTGCTACAGAAAAATTACGCTATGTGGGTAAACTTAGGTAAATTCTGTTGAAGTGACCAGAAATAAGTGTGGACACTTTTGTTCGATAAACTACTTGCCTTGTTAGGTTTTAGCACAGAATGAATAGCATAAATGGTTTCGATATCTTGTCGTCATGTCGCGGTCGGTGTGAAGGTAGCGTTCAGATTTTTGAGCTCCGTGTATTTTGCAGAATTTAAATTTAAATATGTCTGCCGTGATAAATATTTCAATCACGTATTCCTCCACCTCGCTACATGTCGCGTATCAAATGAAATGGGCGTAAATTGTGAATTTGTTGTGACTATAGTTTCTTAGAATCTATGGTACAAATCTACGAGGCTAGGTATAATTCATTCCTCGGGTGGTCAACTAGCTCAACTAGCTCCCACACCGGTTTCGGTGACGGTGGCCGGTTTTTATTGAAACCAGGCCAGCTACGCAGGAGTAATTTTATAGTGCCCAAGTGTGTGCGCAGTACACAAGAGCACTCTCTATTCCTTTACTCTCATAACCCAGTGGGACGGCAGACCGGCACGACTGGCGAGAGATCAGGCGCAGGACCGACTTTTTACATGCCCATCCGACGCATGGATCATCTTACTTGTCAGACAATCAGGTGATCAGCCTGCATTATCCTAACCAAACTTGGAAATAAGGGAATCGAACCCACGACCTCCGAGTCAAGAGCCGAGCTCTGAACCACTGGACCTCGGGTGGTAGTGTGGGGACAGTGCCGGCCATTGCACCGAGTTCGAGAGAGAGCCGTGATGCTCATGGTGCTCCTGCGGGGCTAAAATGATCGCTTTGAAGAATCATGATATGAATCATAATATGATTCATTTTTCTAAAATCGCAAAATGCAACTCTGCTTGCAATTCATTTCTGTATTTTTGTACTGATTTGACATTTGTGAGTTTGACAGTTTTGACAATTCATATGTGATTTGCTGAATTGATTGAGAGGAATTGCTAAATGTGACCATTTTAGCCCCGCAGCACATCGCGGCCCCCGTGTGGGCTTTTCTAGGCCACCTCGCGAGGCGACCTAGAAAAGCCTGCATGTTTTGATGGGTCTGGCACAGACAACCGTTGGTAAAATTGCGGTGGGTTGATCGTGTCCGTAACTTTGCCTAAGCGGTGAGTGGAGCACCATGGGGTTTTAGTAGGTAGTTCCTCGGAGAGTCCCACATACCCCAGCCGATGTCCCCAATCCACCGGGGATGCGTAATGCATTTCCCCATGTAAAAAAAGTATAATTCATTCATCCATATTAATATTACACATGCGAAAGTGTGTCTGCCTGTCTATCTGTCTGTTATATCTTACCACCGAAACCGCTGAACCGATTTTGTTTAAATTTGGTATAGAGATGCTTCGAGTCCCGGGAAATAGGATATAGGATACTTTTTATCCCGAAAAAATTTACGGTTCCCGCGCGATAATTGAATTTTGGCGCAACAGAGTTGCGGGCGTCAGCTAGTTTAATATAAAGTTTTGTGACTTTTCTTGGTTCCTTAGTCTTTAGATTATTCATTAAATTCCTAATTCGAAATAGTTCCATTCTAGATCGTACCCCATTCGCGTAAACAAGTGTGGAATGTTTCTAGAAAATACGCGCATATTGTAATCGTACACCTAACGTCATCTAGTATCGAGTAGGGGATTTTTGTTGTCTGTGTTCCCTCGACAAGTTTCGCTGGTTTGACGCTAGATGGCACTACGTGTTCGTATCCGTAACAATACTTATACAATTGCATTCATAGACTCCCAAGATTGATACATTCATATTATTAATTAAGAACTAAAATAATGTACTGAACCTTTAAAAAACCTTTAGCAACTCTTGACTCATCCTACACAACCTTCGCTCATTATTATTCAAACTAAAAATAGATTCAAAAGCTCGTTTACATTTTTAACTGAAAGCCCATTTTATTAAGGATCCGACTGCCATTCACGGATGAAAAGGGAGTTTATATTTAAAAAGGTAATTAAGTGTAAACACCTATTCAGTTCGTTATGGCGAACGTTTTGGTGATTACGAGATGCTATTATAATGCTAAGGGTCGCCGTATACTTAGGAATCAAGAGTGTTTTAATAAAATATTATGTTTAACGAACCAGGCCATTTAGCCGAAACTTTTTCGTTTTCGCTTCGTTATAGAATCGCCGATCAAAATGTATGGAATTGACATTAGACGAGTCGAACGTCAATGTCATATTAACAAACGCTTATTTCAATTCCATACATGTTCATCGGCGATTCTATAACGAAGCGAAAACGAAAAGATTTTGGCTCACCCCCCAGTAGTTTAGACTTTAGACTTTAGAATCTAAAATAAGGCTAATAATACCCGGCGCATTCCTAATAGAAACATTGAAGTCAATTGTATTATCTAACACTTTCGGCGCTACTATTTTCACAGTGAATTCTATACAAAGCACAATAATTAGACTAGACACCCTAAAATATTATCACTTTTTTGTTACACCTTATATAATAATATTATAACTAGGTATTCGATAAAACATGAATAAAATGCCATTTTCCTAAAAATGATTCCTAGCTAGATCGATTTATCGCCCCCGAAACCCCCTACATACTAAATTTCATGAAAATAGTTGGAGCCGATTCCGGGATTCCATCTATACTAATATTATAAATGTGAAAGTATCTCTGTCTGTCTGTCTGTTTGTCTCTCTCTCTCTGTCTGTCTGTCTGTCTGTCTCGCTTTCACGCCAAAACTACCGAACCGATTGTAATGAAATTTTGTATACAGATAGTCTAAAGCCTGAGAAAGGACATAGGCTACTTTTTTACTGGAAAAAAGCGTTGTAAGAGGGTGAAAATGCGTAAATTTGTTCTTTTTTTTTTTAATGAAATAAGGGGGCAAACGAGCAAACGGGTCACCTGATGGAGACCAACTTCCGTCGCCCATGGACACTCACAGCATCAGAAGAGCTGCAGGTGCGTTGCCGGCCTTTTAAGAGGGAATAGGGTAATAGGGGAGGGTAGGGCAGGGAAGGGAATAGGGGATGGTAGGGAAGGGAATAGGGGATCGGGCCTCCGGTAAACTCACTCACTCGGCAAAACACAGCGCAAGCGCTGTTTCACGCCGGTTTCCTGTGAGAACGTGGTATTTCTCCGGTCGAGCCGGCCCATTCGTGCCGAAGCATGGCTCTCGCACGTATAAATTAAGTTAGTTCCAAAAATTCATAATAGATGGCGCCGTGCGTCTCCTACATCGCGCTAACGCTTGCCCAAAAGTTTTTCTATAAGAGGTGGTATTATCTTATATTCGAGTTCTTTCGATTGTTATTTCTTTTTTACGTTATTTAATAAACCAGTACTTTATCTATGCAGTGACGTAACCTTAAACCTATCAATGATAAATAGTTTATGGCTAAAGTTGTGTAATTGGGGGGCTAAAATATAAGCTTAAATTTAAAAATTTGGCATAAAATATAAAGATTAATTAAAAAAATTGAAATATTATATGCACACTGCACAGCTGTTTTGATTTAAGAGGTACCAGGGTTTTTTTTATAAAAGCTTTTGACACTAATTTTGTTGACATCGCGCGCTATAAACTGAAGTCCATGCGGACGAAGTCGCGGGCAACAGCTAGTTATATATATATATATATATATATATATATATATACAAGAATTGCTCGTTTAAAGATAAGATAGCGATCGAAATAGTTTTGGGACAGCTTTAAGTGTACATCCGCTTTACGAATCAAATAAATAAAGAAAGGCATTTTCCAGGGGGAAAAATAATTAAAACGAATTTGCATAGAACAAGGAATATTAGATTTGTTTATTTGAAACGTTAGACGCAATTTTGCGAACAATTAAGGTGTTTGGGGAAATAAAGGAATATTTGGCCATTTACAGTATTATGCCGAGTGTTTATGTAGTAAATATTTACCTTAGTGCCATAGAGGTTTGGGAAAGGGATAGGCAAGGCATTTAATTTGAATAGGTAGTTTGGGTAATGATTACTTTTATTAATTCCCTACTGTATTTGTATTTTGTAACTACGTATAGTCCAAACTAAAACGGTAAAATCCGCCAGACGAATAGTAATTAATAATTATAAATACGTGTACTTATATCATTAGTTTGGACCATACTGTACATAATACTTTGTATATGATTTTACTGACTTTTAGACGTATATGGACCTTAGGCAATATAAATTTTCATATTAAAAAAACATCAGAGGTACTTACAGACATTCAGCCAATGCGAAATCAACCCATATAAAGTAACATTTTCTAGAATATCTATCCTGATTATTTCTCTGCCTAGGTAGACACTAGACATACTAATATTTTACCAAAATATCCGAAGTAACTACTACGCCTAATATTGTATGTTTTCCTGTAAGCTCCTTGTATTAGTATCGCAAGGATCAACGTGTCCGCCATATTAATTGACTTCCCATTTTCCTGTTTTTATCATTTACCTGTTGGTCACGATGTTTTTATTCCGAGGAATTACAACTTGATACGTCCTTATCTATATTGTTTTGATGAAATCGGATCTCGAAAACACGTCGTAGATTCACATATTATGGTCCTATTTTAGATATATTTTAACCGATAAAAACTAAGGTTTTCTGTTTGACCTGTGTGTTTGTTCAGGAATTCCTCAAAAATTACTGATGCTATTTTGATAGGACTTTCTTCCAAATAATAGGGAAAGTTGTTGACATACAATGTTTGATGAGATGGAGAGTTTCTCAGATAATAATGGGAAACTAGCTCAGTTTATGATTTAGAACCATACCCTAATCTGATTATTATATTAATCTGATAATATAATAAATTATAACATTTAAAAGCGCTAATAATTTGCTGCAGATTTTTAAGGATTTAGGAAAGTTTTTAATCAAATAATAATAAATTGAAAATACTTAATTTTGTAATTTATAGATTTATAGATTAGATATAGATTTATAGTTAATAATAATATACTTTAATATTATAATATTTTATAAGTACATTACTTTCCGACTATTAAACTGCGACCTACAACGATTCAATGTTACATCTTTCGTCTTAAATATCCTCGGAATCTGATTTCACTGGGCTTATAATATGTAGAAGAACATCCTTAAAATATGGCTATCGGTAAACTTAAATCTGTTTGTGATTATCCTTTATGGTTGATAGATATCGTTGTCTCCGGTCGTCGTATAATAATTACCACTAGCATTAGTAGGCATCCAGTAACCAGCCGAGATTTGTTCGTTGTTCTTGCATTCGCCCCTCTTGTAACTTCTGTAGGAGTCGCATTTGAACGCGGGGAATATGTCAGGTTGGGCAAGCGTTGAGAAGAAGAAGTTTTCGCAGGACATGTGGCTGCAGAGTGCCGCGGCAGCGCCAGGCGAGGTACCAGTCGACGTAGGGCTGAAACACTTGGGTTGGATCACTCCGTTGTTGACGAAGATACTAACGTCGCCGTAGTGCCTGCTCGAAGCGAGCTCGAAGGCGTTGCAGTGGTAAATGTCTACGAAGGTAGCTTGGCCCCTCTTCACGTGATTCGAGCGATCCTCGTAGCACGGCCCGGACGGGTCCAAGGCAGATATGCGACTGAGCTTCAAGCCAGTTTTTTCCAACAAGGATTGTCCAGTGACACCGGCTATGTGCCCTCCCATGCTGTGTCCAATGAAGTGGATATCTTTCACTGAAACGCCGTTGCTGGTCAGAATGACTAAAACATCAGCTAAAGATTTGCCGATTCCGTTCGCGTACGTCACAGCCTTCTCGTAGTTGGTGGCGACATTCTTCGTCTTGAAGAGATTCGTGTAGACTGAATCGTGCAAAATAATAACGTAGGTGTCCATGGATTTGAAGCTCTCCTCAATCAGACCCATGGAATGGGTGGTGATGCCATGGGTGTACCCGGGGATGATGAATACGAATTTGTTTGTCTTGTCCAGTCCCGGGATACTGAGGATGCCCGTTCCCGCCTCGTTGACGGGGAATGACACGTTGATGTTGTTTTCGAAGTCGTTGAAATTCAGCGAGATAACGCCAGCGTTCGTCGTCGCAGATCGGTTGTTGTGGACACCTGGACAATGCAACAATATTTAAATTAGATATAAAATAATATGGTGTTGACTGTTGATGTATGTTAATGGAATTGGGAATTTAACGTCTATGCAATGAACAATAAAATATAACAGATTAATAGTAATTACAGTAAATAAATGTAAAACGGTGTCTACTTAGATATTATGATTTATTTATATTTTTATGTTACATAGAAGAAAATAGAAAACAAAAAGATAAAATTTCCAATGTAGCAAAAATATTTCAAGCAATACCCATATTTTGAGAAATTAGTAATGATAGGTTAATAGAAGTATAAAATAATGATTACTGTATTAAATTAACTGAAAGGAGTAGTAAGCTATAAATTGATAAAAAAATTAATGTCCTAATTGTCTCTAAGCAAACAACTCGGCTTGAATTACAAACAAAAATAACCACAAAATAAAGTAACTTTTTAAGGGAATGAACATAACTTACACTGGGTAACAAGTTTATGCAACACCATATGCAGCGGCCCATCTTCTGGTATGTAACTTTCTTCTCCATCATCCTGAGCATAAGCATATGCTATAAGGAGAGTTACAAAAATTAGTAGCTTCATGATGGAGAAGTGAACCAGACTAATAGATGTTAAACTCTAAACTTGAAATTCCAAAAGACGTATTTTTATAAACGCAGAAGCTTACGACTGAGTGCGACTTTGTCTGTGAAGACAATAAACTGAAACAAAATAAATGTATTGGGTTTTGTAGTATTAAGTATTATTTAATGACGTTAATTAAGTGCAATTCTTGTTTCGTTTTCAACATAGAAAACAAGCCGGGGCAGGGAAAAAAAGAATGATTTTGGCTTACTCCAGGGGGGTATTTTAGGTCCAAAGTTATTTCATTTACACATTGAGAGAAACAAATAGACATACAAACTTAATGTTATGACTTATGAGTGATATAAATATTTTGATACAACTATAATTTGTATCGAGTTGCTCATTAAAATCTTAATTGCTTTGTTACGACAATCATGACATATTTGCGAGTATCTGTTTTCTACCCAAATAAAATAAAATAAAAAATATTCATGTTATCGTTTATTTGCTGCCATCTGTAAACCTTTTCTATGTTTATAAAATCATGCCTTACAGTGGCAGAAACAGAGCTTATCTGATGGTAAGAGATAGGCGATAGCAGTTAATGGATACTTGCAACACGGCCAACACCAGAAGATGATACAAATGGAACTCATCTGGATAACCGCTCTTAAAATAAGAAGCTCTTATCCGATCCCCTAAAACCTTTACTCTCTTTAGGCCTTCAGTATTTATTGCAGCAAATGTGAGGCCGTATTTTTGACCCATTTCATTCGTAAAAGCATCACTTTTCCACATGTGATTTATAAAGTTTGACCAAAACTCAATTATAACTACTTATTAACGAAATTTCCTTTGGCCGGATTACATTATCGCAGCAATCCAGCGTTGAATTGCTGCTGGAGTTATACAAACAAGTCTTATCAATTCCTAAATATTTAATTTAGGTAATAAAGTCTTGCTTTCGTCAGCTCAGTATCATATTTTGTTTTTATTTAAAGGTCTATATCCGAGTAGGACAGAGATAAATACAGAAACTCATAAAAATTACGTCATAACTCATAACTGATCCAGTGTTTTATATAATAACTAGCTTTTACTCGCGGCTTCGCTCGCCTTAAGAAGTATTTTTATATACAAACCTTCATCCTCTATTTTAACCCTAGGGTAGAATTGGTCAAAATCCTTTCTTAGCGGATGCCTACGTCATATCATATACCTGCATGCCAAATTTCAGCCTGATCCGTCCAGTGGTTTGGTTTGGGCTGTGCGTTGATAGATCACTATGTCAGTCAATCAGTCAGTCACCTTTGAGTTTTTAACCGACTTCCAAAAAGGAGGAGGTTATATGTTCGGCTGTGGATATTTTTTTATATATATGGATGGAAAATATTAGGATCTATTTGTCAATTGAAAACTACATTAATATGGAATCGTGAGAATGGTAAGTTTTTTTTTTTTTTTATGAAATAAGGGGGCAAACGAGCAAACGGGTCACCTGATGGTAAGCAACTTCCGTCGCCCATGGACACTCGCAGCATCAGAAGAGCTGCAGGTGCGTTGCCGGCCTTTTAAGAGGGAATAGGGTAATAGGGGAGGGTAGGGATGGGAAGGAATTAGGGGAGGGTAGGGAAGGGAATAAAGTAGGGGATTGGGCCTCCGGTAAACTCACTCACTCGGCGAAACACAGCGCTAGCGCTGTTTCACGCCGGTTTTCTGTGAGAACGTGGTATTTCTCCGGTCGAGCCGGCCCATTCGTGCCGAAGCATGGCTCTCCCACGTAAATTTTCCCACTTCCCACGTAGATTTCATCTTTGAGTCTTCTAATCTGCTAACTTAACTATTGTACTGAAAGTGTTGCATACGAAATGTTACTCGTGTCGTTACCGAGGCTCTCTCTATAAGGTGTAACAAAAATAAGTGATAATACTTTAGGGTGTGTATGTGTTCCTTATAGAGAGTTCACTGTGAAAATAGCAGCGCTGAAAGACCAATTTTTTTTTTCACTTTTGTAGGGGGAAACTCGTGACGTTCGGACGCTTGCCCATACAAAAGTGAAAAAAAAATGGTCTATCAGCGCTGTTACTTTCACAGTGAACTCTCTATAAGAAATACATACACACCCTAAAGTATTATCACTATTTTTTGTTACACCCTGTATAATGTACATTTTTAATAAAATCGTTCCAGTTGCAGCTGGATCATTGCAACAAACAAACATAATACAGCGTTTCTGTTGTGAAAAAGTACCTTATAATTTTTTTTTGCAAAGCGGTTGATAGGGAGAGATTTAAAACTCTCCTTTTATTTTATCTACAACCAGGTAAGTACTAAGTGAAAGAAATAACACAATTCAAATTACATTCAAAATACATACTATATCCCCCACATAGAGTTCTTTTTCTACAGAAAAATCGAAGCATCTTGCAGCAGGCTTAGCAGGACGGCAGTATAATCTGAAAGAGAGGAAATACTGACAGATTTCCATTGCTAATTCACTTTAACAATAGCACTTTGTGCTATTATTTCCTAAATAGAAACCCTGTCTATGTTAATACTTTTAACGTGTTACATCGAGAAGGCTTCAAAACTTTAACTATTTTGTTATTCAATTTTTTTAACTTTATTTTAAAGAACCTTCGTCCTTCAGGGAAGGATAGCTGGCATCCTCGATGTATCCTAAATCGAAAAAAATAAGACGTAGTTCCTGTGGAATTGTTTTGCGCGTACAGAGTCATGGACAACATCTTGTAAAGGTAGCATAAGGATAAACAACGTCTAGAAATAAAAAGACGCCTGAAATTTTCTGGTCTGCAATATTTATTTCAGTGAACTTCGTATCGTAAACTGTAAAATAACATGTGTCTTAAATCTCCGAGACGAGCCAAGCGAAGCGCAAGGGATATTCTACCTTTCTCGAAGTGTTTCGCCGTTTTTTTGAACCCTTAATAGAGCTGGTTCCCGATGTACCAGATAGTTCAGGATATGATACCAATAATATACTTATTATACACACAAAGTTTCAATTGAATAGCTCTAAAACTTTAGATTTTATTGATATTTAAATTACACCGATTTCGCCACCGACATACTGACTCACTGACACACTGATGATCATCAAAATATTTGGCTACTTCCTGAAGTGCTAGAAAGCTGGGTATCAGGTATGTAATCTAATTTTAGTAGACAACCAACAAAAAAATAATAGACTTATACCTTTCGCCCCCATGCCCCAAAAATTGGGGGGGTGGAGGTTAATATGAGACTTTCAACAATGTTATGAAATAGGACATAAAAGTTTACACGGGGCTATTGAAAGTGACTAAAAAACCTGCAAAAAGAACTGAAATCCCATCAAAAACATCCCTTGTTAAATTTTGCCGATACGACCACATATTATTAAGGTTAAAAACCGGCCAAGTGCGTGTCGGGCCACGCGCAATATATAGGGTTCCCTAGTACCGCTAGTTTTTTTTAAATTTTGTATGGTCGATGAATGTAAGTACAATTTATAACGTGTTTTACACTACTAACAACATCATCTCAGTTACGTTCAACGGATTTTGAACGAAAAGTTCCTTTTGTACTTCGCCGAATACATTTTTTTAGTTGATCGACTATTACTCAATAACTTTTGAAGTCTTCTTAGCCGCGATAGTTTTCCTTTTAAATTCAGTATATTTTCTACTTACGTGATTTTCACATTTCCAGGAGCAACCGTTTAGCTGGTAGAAGGGGGGGACATTGGACTCTAACTATTTTTCCCACTTTAAAAATTAATATTTCACAAACAGATCCCTAAATCGGCAAATGATCTATAAATATTCATAATATTTAAAAAAAAAAAACCTATCCAACGACATCCCACACGGTGGGGTGGACGCGAAAAAAATAATCATCCCCGCTTGATGTGTAGGGAAGGTAAGTACCATAAAAAATATATTTTTAAGATTTCATGTACCATTTTGTCGGCATCTTTAATATGTGCATTCATGCCAAATTACTGCTTTGTAGGTCCTTTAGTCTCTGAGCAAAAACGCGGACAGACCGACAGACAGACAGACAGACAGACGGACAGACGGATAAACGGACGGGCAGACCGAAACTGTAAGGGTTCCTTGTTAACTACGAAACCCTAAAAGGTATGAGATCTGTGAAAAAGATATGAGATCTCATGTAGAGCCAAGCTTCTGAATCTACACGGCCTAACTTTACTGACCCTAACTTAAACAAATTCTAGATATCAGTAAATATGTATGGCTCGTCTGTTTCGTTACTTCAGATCTGAAACTAAATATTCGCATCACCTCCGCGACGGTAGCGGAACGGCGAAGCAATACATATTTACTGGTATATAGATTATAGAATTTGTTTAAGTTAGGGTACTTGTACTATAATCTATTCTGTGGTTAGGGTCAGTAGAGTTAGGCCGTGTAGGTTCAGAAGCTCGGCTCTATATGAGATCTCATATCTTTTTCACTGGGTAAACCTTATGTGGTCGTCTCGGAAACATTTTACAAGGAATGTTTTTGTGGAATCACACTTTCAGAATTACTTATAAAACAACATACAAAAGTTATAATGTTTATTGCAGCAGACCTTTTACATAATACGTATTACATAATATTAATATGACTTACTATAATAATTATGTATATAATTAACAATTTATTAAATTAACATTTAGATTAAGTAAAAACTCAAACCCCTTAAAATAAAAGACTAATACGATGTTATGTCATTAAATAAATAAAAATGTTACTTCGGTATACAATTAAAATGAATATATCAAATTATCTATCTATATATCATTTTAAAGTTGGTTTATCATATGCCCAGCAGTAGACGTGTAGTAAATTCCAGTAGCGTTACTAGGAGCCCAGTAGCCAGCAACAGTTTGTTTGTTCTTAGCGCATTTTCCCTGCTTGAAATTATCGTAACTGTCACACTGGTAGGCTTTGAACAGATTCGGCTGGCTAACGGTCATGAAGTAAAAGTTCTCACAGGCCATGTGGCTGCAGAGACCGGCTGCAGTGGACACTGCCAAATCTGGGATGGGAGACGACAAGCAGTTGGGCTGAGTTTTTCCGTTGTTGACTACAAAGACCGCATCCACTAAACTCTTGTCTGCACCAAATCCGTAAGCGTTACAACGGTAAGTGTCCACGAATTTCGCTTGTCCTGATCTCAACTGGTTGGATATTTCGTTGAAGCATGGATGAATGGGGTCCACCCCGGAGATCTTAGCGATTTTGTTTCCAGTTTTCTCCTCAAAACTTTCTCCGGCGCACCCCGCGATGTGAGCTCCTAAACTGTGACCAATGATGTGGATCTTGTTATGAGATATCCCGTTGGAAGCCAAGGTCACGAGAACATCGGCAATGCCTTTTCCAATGCTGCACGCGTACAGCACAGCTCTTTCGTAGTTGGCAACTATGTTGTTGGAATTGAAAAGGTTGGTATACGTTGGGTCGTGTAAGATCATGACGTATGTGTCATTCTGAAAGCTCTGGCGTATGAGATTCATGGAGTGCAATGTAATGTCGGTTGTAAATCCAGGAATGAAAACGACGAATTTGTTGGTCTTATTCAAACCGGGGATGATGGAGATCCCTATCCCCGCTGCGAGAATGGGGAATGGGATGGTAATATTCTTTGAAAAGTCATTGAAAGATAGAATCATTGCGCTGGTGTCCAAGGGCAGCATTTGGTTGTGGACGCCTGGAAAAAGGAGGAAATTTAATAAGGAGTTCTTCACTTGCATCTTCAATTGGGCACAGGCCCTGAAATTTTCCTGTTGAACAGTTGAAATAGGAATATTTTAAAGCCTAGTTATATGATAATGGACGAAGTACAGATACAACTCGAGGTTATTGCGTTAAAACATCCATATAATCTTAAATATAAAATTCTCGTGTCACAAAGTTAGGCCGCGTACTCCTCCGAAACGGCTTTACTAATTTTAACCAAATTTTATATGCACATTCAGTGGGTCTGAGAATCAGCTACTTTTTATATTGATAAGTGCATTTGTTGAATAAATAATAGTAAATTATTACAACTCGAGACTGACGGCGACCATTGTTTGTGCGACGGGATAGCGATGGACGTTGCCATGGTGACATACTTATTTAGTCACTTCAATAAAATAATACGGCCGAAATACTTTATATGGCAAAGAAACGTTTGCCGGGACAGCTAGTTTAAATCTAATATTTTACACACACATCTTTACACACAACGAATTACAACATTAACCGTCTATCATGCTATTCTGCGTAACATTACCTCAATAACAAAGTTATTACTATAGCTATTAAAGCCTTTAGAAAGTGTGGAGGTAGTTGTTGAATACCTAACTTCGACTAAACGCTTGTTGACAAAACCCTCAACGTGTACTGTGGAGAAAATTTGCAATGTTTCGTGGTTTGGAGAGGACGAAACTTGGAAATTGTTTCATTAATTAAGGTTATTTGTTATATTATATACTTGTTGTTGTATTTTGTACTAACTGTATTTTAAAAAGATAAAACCGACTTCAACATTGTACTTAATTGAGAATTAAAAATCCCTGTCTACAAAACTACTGAACCGATTTTAATGAAACTTACACTATAATATAATAATAATAATACTACACTCACAGAATACAAACATAAAAACATATTAATTATAATTTCAAAAGTATATTATGTATGTATGTATGTACATACAATATATATACATACATAATATACTTTTGAAATTTGACATATTTGTTCAGATCAGACGCTGATATAGACTAACATATATAATTATGAATAATGGGCAGTTCTGGAAATATTACATACATGCGCGTCGAATTGATAACCTCCTTTTTTGAAGTCGGTTAATAATACTAGATGACGCGCACAACTCCGTCGCGCCAAAATTTATATATATCACGAGGGATTTGTGCATTTTCCGGATAAAATGTAATGTTTCCGGGAATCAAAGTATCTCACAAACAGAAAAGAATCGTTACAGTGGTTTGGGTTGGACAGAGAGACAGACACTTTGCATTCATAATATTTGTATGGATGACGATGGGTGATGTTGCTGCTTAAGAAAAATCCTGATATTTGCTTATACTCTAAAATAATCGGCCAAGTGCGAGATTTAATGGCCAAGGGTTCCTTACCATTACAGAACAAGAATAGGAAAAAAATGTGTTTTTTTGTATGGGAGCCCACCTTAATTATTTATTTTATTAAAATTTTATTATTATATATTAAAGTATAAATAACGGCGCCGCACCGTGTCACGGTGGCGGCGTCGTGCCGTAACACGCTGCCGGCGTCGCGCCGTGTCTGATGGGGACGCAGCCTTAGTAATACCGTTTTTACCCTTTGGGTACGGAACCCTAATAAAGGATTTATTTTTGAACGTAGACAAATATTTCACTCGAAAACAAACACCATTTAATGTCAGTATCAATATTTAAAAGCCTACTTACACTTCGCCAAGCTCAAAATCGCATGAAGTGGTCCATTTTCCTCTGATATCGGTGAGTTCTTTGATATATCGTCTGAGATTTCAGAATAAGAATCAGACATAGAAGAAAACATGTCCTGTCCATAGCCGCAGCCGAAAAATAAAAATAAATAAATAAACCTCATGTCGGTAAACTGTAAAGTTACTGAAACCTTGTAAAAATAACTCTGATTTCTTGATTGATGTGTTTTTTAAAGGTAGCGAGGTAGTGGGTGATCGCGAATTTGCTTGGGTATAAACAACACAAGTAATATTATAATATTATAGTGTTCATACTTGTTTCATTTCAAGAACAAAATTACATTTTTTTCGTAGATTTTTAGATATAAACATCTTTTGCTAAGACAACAGCTATTTATACAAATACATACTTAAGTACTTAAAAAAAATATGTGGCATTCGGGGACTGCCACGATAAAGCTATTGCATAGCAATAGCTAGTCTACACTCATACGTCTAGTCACACGCACACTAACAACGTGCCGAAGTCTACCGAACTATAACGTTAGTCGATTTGTTAGGTTTATTTTCGTTACGGAATTTCTTGAAGCTCACGATAAAAGCTCAGCAACTATGGTCCAAGGCATTTTAGTATAAAACAGCAAAATTGCAGAGAGTTGCGACTTGCTGCCATAATAAAAGTTGCATGTACTCAGGAGAATATTATATTCTGCGATGTCTTAAAACGGAATAAATATTTTTTCTTTATAGATTTTTAAAGTACTATCAGAGAATTTGATTCCTAGGCTGATGGGGGACCTACGTAGTTTGGTCGCGTTACGTCAAACACAGCCGACAAATCACAATTAACATTGAATTGACATGATCCGACCAAATGACGTTGGTCTGTCAACTGCCTAGGAATCAATTTCCTCGATGGTACATAAACGCAGATCATAATGTTAAATTATTACATGGTTGGAAGCAGGGATGTTGCGAATATCTGCATCCGCATCCGCAAATGCGGAGCATCCGCATATATTTGGACATCCGCATCTGCATCCGCATCCGCATTAAATCGATGCGGATTTTTATGCGGATGCGAATGTCATACGAGTTGCGACAAGAAAAAAAAAGCGGCGGGGTCTGCGAATGGCGCGTGCCGTTTGCGCGTGACAAATGACCAATGGGAGCGAAAAAGCCGGCCAAGTGCGTATCGGCCACGCACAATAGAGGATACCGTAGTACCACCAGTTTTTGATAAGTTTTGTATCGTCAATGAATGTACAATTATAACATGTTTTACAGTTGGAAGTTGGTACCAATTCAGTAGACAGTGGTTATACGTATCAAGACTAAACAAATGTACAAACATTTTCAATTTGTTCTTAGTCAAGTCAAGACAGTATTAAATTCTATACCCCTGTAAAAATCTTTATTGCTCTAGTACAAATTATAATAGTGGGATTTGTTTTATCAGTGACAAAAAATAGGGAAATTCCATTTAAATTTTAAAATCTTATACATATAAGTATAAAATTCTCGTGTCACAATGTTAGGCCGCGTACTCCTCCGAAACGGCTATACTGATTTTAACCAAATTTGATATGCATATTCAGTGGGTCTGAGAATCGGCTATTGGGTACTTTTTATATTGATAAGTGCATTTGTTGAATAAATAATAGTAAATTATTACAACTCGAGACTAACGGCGACCATTGTTTGTGCGACGGGATAGCCATGAACGTTGCCACGGTGACATACTTATTTAGTCACTTCAATAAAATAATACAGGCGAAATACTTTATATGGCAAAGAAACGTTTGCCGGGACAGCTAGTAGAAGATAGAAGTGTATAGTTGTAATGTGAATACCCATGTACGTAGTCATGTATATTTTTTACCTGGAAAATTAAAAAAGCATCCTGTTTACATTTGACCTCTAACAACTTTGATTATTTGGCTACCATCTTAAGAATGTACCTGACCCTAACTTGACTACATACTTAAACCTAGATCTCAAAATCAGTAAGGAATCTAGAAAACTGATTTTTTTAAGTAACTTTAGTTCATGAAGAAATGCTCAAGACGAAAATTACGATTACTGAAAAAATGCTCGATGGTTTCTTTTTTACAAAAAACCTTGTTTTAGACACATTTTTGCTTTGATCTTCGAAGTTTGATGTCTTTTCTTTAATATTTTTTAATATCTAAAAAGGCATTGATAAAACCTAAATTTGCTCAAAATACTTTTTTCATAATCATTATAGTTCGTCTTTTATTCAAGTAAAACTAACTTGGCGATGATTCCGCGTCGTTCTTTTTCACTTGGAATATGAAAGACGGGCATGAGTGTGAAGAGAGAAGGACGATGTTTGATTTTTTTGGGTCAGTAGCCATCTGTCTTCACGCAAACCCCTGATGGAAAACCATGATTGCAAACATGTTTGCAGAAGCTGTTTGCAGTAACCATAATCGTCGTCGTTCATGGCCATTAAAAGGAAAATATGAGTGGGGCATACAATACACGTTTGTCACCTAGCCTGTTTTTGTCTATCGTGGACCAATTTCTATAGACCGCATTACAAAAAAGTAAAGTAAGTAAAGTGTGGCACTCTGGGACTGCCGCGGTAAAGCTTTGCACATCATCTTATGCAATTATAATTCGCATACGTCTAGTCGCACACACACAAACATCGTACCGAATTCTGACAACGCCGCACCGCTGACCGGTCGGAGTGCGGTGTGTTAGTTTTTTTTCGTTACAGAATTTCTTGATTCGATCGCCGCGCGGCGCTCAAAGCCTGCGATAAAACGTTTAAACGTGGGAGAGCCATGCTTCGGCACGAATGGGCCGGCTCGACCGGAGAAATATCACGTTCTCACAGAAAACCGGCATGAAAGAGCGCTTGCGCTGTGTTTCGCCGACTGAGTGAGTTTATCGGAGGCCCAATCCCCTACCCTATTCCCTTTCCTACCCTCCCCTATTCCCTTCCCTTCCCTACCCACACCTATAAGGCTGCGTTTCCACTGACGCGGAGCGGAGCGGAGAGGAGCTTAGCGGTGCCCGAATTGGCCAATCGTGCTATTCCAGCTGAACGACAGTGAAGCGGAGCGAAGATTTCGAGCATGGTGATTGGTCAATTCGGCACCGCTAAGCTCCGCTCCGCGTCAGTGGAAACGCGGCCTTACCCTATTCGCTTTTAAAAGGCCGGCAACGCACCTGCAGCTCTTCTGATGCTACGAGTGTCCATGGGCGACGGAAGTTGCTTTCCATCAGGTGACCCGTTTGCTCGTTTGCCCCCTTCTTTCATAAAAAAACAAACCTATGCAATATCTTAAAAATGTGCCTAGAGAAAAAGAAAATATCTCCTCTAGTTACTGTAAAAATATATAATTGGCATAATGTACCATCGAGGAAGTTGATTCCTATGCAATTGACAGACCAACGTTATTTGGTCGAATATGTCAATCCAATGTAAATTGTGATCTGTCAGCTGGGTTTGACGTAACGCAACCATACTACTTAGGTCCCCGATTTGCATAGGAATCAACTTATCTGATAGTACTTATGTTACTTTGAAGAGTATCTTATTCGGTAGCGTTATTCCATTTCATTTGATACTCATAAAAAGACAATAAATCCAAAAATACATTCACAAATTTTATTTATGTAGTAATAACTGTCGGAAGATAACAAAGGTAGCGTGTTAATTTGATACTTTTAAAAATAACTGTAACAGAAGTAAGTAATAAATTAATACTTTAAGATGTGTGTCCCTTAAGGCGACGCCTTGATCATTTGGCTGTACCAATATCGATTTTTCTCCGCAATGACTAAACCTAAGAAATAAAAGTTCATTGTCAGTATTCATTATGTCTTTGTCTTTGAATTATCCATAGCATAACACGATTGGTCAACTTCAACAGAATAGTCAACCAAAAAGACCTCTGTAAAAAAGGGATTCTAATTTTGCCAACAGAGAGTGATTTAAGCTTCCAAAATTTGTACATAGATTGGTTTAAGCATACACTTTCATTTGCCCATAGCTTATATGAAATATATTTATGGTTTTTAAATTACGCGACAAAAACCATTTTGTCGCTTACGCCCTTTCCTTTTCTTGCTGTTCAATTTCGGCCTCTCGTAGAAAACAAGCAATAACGTCCAACACGGTTTTTTTTACTTTAACGCGGCGTCACCGCGGCGCTGAAAGAGTTACTTTTCTATTTTTGTATGGGCAAATTCATGGTATGGTAAAGGTAATTCTGTCAGCGCTGCTGCTTTATCATTTAAATAATTATGATAGTCTTGTATAAAGTATGAGATAAATATAATATTTTATTTGCTATAGTGTGCTTTATAAAGAACTAGCGACCCGCCCTGGCTTCGCATCGGGTATAAAATATAATATAGCCACTGAAAAAAGGATTAAAATCGATCCAGCAGTTTTGACTTGTATTCATTATTACTATTTACTACCCGTGGCCCGCATTGGTCGGTACCGTCGCAAAAGCTACTTCCCGCAATTTATAAATCTGTAATATTTTCGAAAATATTCATTTAAATCATATGCTGTAAAGGGCCATAATATAGATCTACATTAATTCAACAATGTACCTATTTAAGTTATTTAAATGGTTAAAGGATTAATTAATTAATTTATTTATTTTGGAAAACCAACAGTTTTAACTTACAATACAACAGAATCGACATTATATGTAGAAAAAGAAAGCCAATGACAGGTTTTCATGATTAGAGAAATATGACGTAGTTAGCAACCTCACAGTATACATGTCGCAGGCAGATTGTATATTTAGCCGTATTACATTACGGCTAGCCGTTTTAAAATACGGCGCCGTTTTGTAATGCGGCGTGTCGACGTTTAGCCGAATTGTAATTGCGATACGCTCTTCAATAAGGCAGCCCACGTTTAGCCGCATCGTACTCCTACGTAAGTTATAGGGTGATCATGATTGCAAAATAAAACAAATGTGCAGTGAGTGGCCTATACTTCAATAAATTTTGGTAAGCACTCAGAGAATTAGCAAAAAATTCTGAATTTATTATTTTGTTTTGGCGGGGGGCTGCGCCCCCCGAGCCCCCCTTTTCTTTTATGACGGTCGCCGGCTGCTACCGCAGCACGCTCGCTTCGCTCGCTCGGCTATCTTCGCTCGCTCGGCTCCCTCTGTGTTGTGGTCTAAGTTCTAACATAACCTAACCTACTTTTGGACTTTCTGGATTGTGTTTGTTTTTGTTTGGCTGCACCCCCCCGTCCCCCCGCTTCGGTATCCGTGGTAAGTAGGCCTTCTGTTAAGTCTTTATTAAATAATAAAATAAATAAATAATTAATGAAATGAAATAAAATACTGAAATATTTTCTCTGCTGACCGAATGTATAATCTTGCTGACCAAGTAATTATTCTGCCGAGTGACTGTTTATTTTGCAGATACATAATAAAACTCGCTGCCAGTTATGTGTTTAAATTGCTGACCATTGTCATGATTATTTACAGAAGACGTGATTTTAATTATTGCTAACAAAATCTTTGTATGCTGACAAAATTATTTATTAGCTGTTATTTCTTGCAAACCAAATTTTTAAATGGCATACGCATTTAATTACTTCTCATATATTAATCTGTGACACGGGCAGCGCCACAAGTGTTAAGAAACGAATTACAAAACTAAAACTGTCAAAAAGGCGACTAGTCTCTAGCTAATGACATAAGAAACACTTCTTATGTCATTGTCTGTAGCCTTATTACATTACGGCTAGCCGTATTGAATGACGTATAGCGCCAAATGCATTCCGGCGGTTTTTTATTCAGCCGCATTGAATCCGGCTAAACGTCGACACGCCGCATTACAAAACGGCGCCGTTTTTGAAAACGGCTAGCCTGAATGTAATACGGCTAAATATACAATCCGCCTGCGACATACACACAATTACATTACTCATACAACACTAAAATATACTTATTCTATTTTTTTTATTAATATTTTATCCTTAACATGCTAGTTGTTATATAGTTCCTCGAAATATTATCTATACAATAAACATGAAAATAAATAAAATTTTGTGATATAGAAATCCTATCAGACACCCACTAAAAACCTCTTATTGTAATCCGATCGAAATTTAGTACTTTTGGTAGTATAGGTATCTAAGTTAAGCTCTTTGCAAAGATATATTAAAATTGCTGTATTGCTATTATTAATTAGTACCTGGATGACCGAGCTTTGCTCGGTATAGCAAACACTCATTGACCTCGTGTTACTTAACAACGCCATCTGCTGGAATAGTTTTAGCTGTTGTTGTGTCGCTAAAACAAGTTGCTCACGAAATAGTTTTATTATTCGTCAATAGATTTCAGAAAGAGTCATATTTTATCTCTAATATATTTTATGTTTACACGAATAAAAATACATTTTCTAAAAAATATGATTCCTAGCTAGATCGATTTATCGCCCCCGAAACCCCCTATATACTAAATTTCATGAAAATCGATGGAGCCTAGATGGATATATATATATATATATATATATATATATATATATATATATATATATATATATATATATATATATATATATATATTCGCCGAGTGAGTGAGTCTACCGGAGGCCCAATCCCCTACCCTATTTCCCTGCTCTACCCTCCCCTATTCAGTTCCCTTCCCATCCCTACCTATTCCCTGTTAAAAGGCCGGCAACGCACCTGCAGCTCTCCTGATGCTGCGGGTGTCCATGGGCGACGGAAGTTGCTTTCCATCAGGTGACCCGTTTGCTCGTTTGCCCTCTTATTTCATAAAAAAAAAAAACTTAAAATGTTATTGTGGGATCGATAAGAGTATAATATACATATTATACCATCGCGGAGTTTTCTGTAGAACTTTTCAATGTGTACAATACCAAGTAGTTCGACTGCAAAGAGACGGACAGGTTTCAATATCTGTCAAATTCGTCGGGTTTCACTAGGATTATGAACGGAATGTGCCTCGCGCTGGCTGATATAATTTATTTTTAAATATTAAAAATAAAGATTTCAAAATTGGATTCTGACAATTTTAATCGCATGTGCCAAAACACAAACAACAATACGACCAAAGAGGAACACGTCCATCGAATATGTCATAGTTTTAAATTCGTAGGTAAGTGGTAACAAGTTAACAACCCTAGCGACGATTTTGGTCGTAATACGTGAAATTTAAAAATTTCAACATCAGTTCTAAGTCGACATACTCTATCATTCTGTCTACTCTGACAATACCATGTACATTATATTTTGATAAATCTCGTAGGGTTCAGCCTGCGTTTGCAATGTAAGCGGAAAAAATGTAATTATTTACGACACCATATTAGAAACCCCAACAATAACATTATTTCCCTACTATTTAATATATTATTATTTATATTATATTATTATTATTTAATGAATGTTATTATACCCATAACCTTCCTCTTGAATCACTCTAGAGATATCTAGATATCTACTAAAGAAAACCGCATCAAAATCCGTTGCGTAAGGACCCTGAGCCATGTAAGGCCACTCTAACGGGAAAATGATTGTTATAAGTTTATTAACTAAATAAATTAAGAAAACAAATTATCAAGTAATGCTCTGTTTAATAAGGTATCATGTTATAAATCTCTTTTTAACCTAGCTTCAATAGCCATTTAATAAACTTAAGTTTTGTAAAGCTCTTCCAAATGGCCTTGCAAGGAACACAGCTCCAAACAAGGCCAATATTATACATCAGTCGTTTAACTTGAAAATAGAGTTACAAGTATTTATTTATTTGCTTTTACTAAAACGACATTATAATTTCTTTCAATTAAGCAACACATTAAATGTTCAACATATTTGTATCATTTAAAAAAACTATAACAAACATTGCTTGAACATCATCTTTTAACTAAGAGTATATTAATGGAAATTCTTAAAAAATAGTATTAATGAGTATCACATTGACATCTTATAACTAATTACCAATGCGTTTTATAATGCAATCAATTTTTTTTTAAATCTTAAATGGCCTTCTTATGGGCCCGTTCTTAATAAGGCCAAAATGTTCAATATGCGTGTATAAGTTTAATAATCTTAATAAGTAAAGATGTTATAAAAAACAGTATTATTTTAATTCTTACGGTACGCATATTTTATAACTAAAACTAACTGTTTATATGTTAATGATTTTTAGATGTTCCTTGTAAAGTTCATGTTCCCTAGCAAGGCCAACTATCAAATCTTTGGTTGGGCCTTATAAGGAACCACCGGCCTTCCTAGGAACATTACCAATATTTTAACTTAAATCAAGGCATTAGTAGATTTTCTTTTATTAGTACTATACATATATACCTATACGACAATGCTCTGTAATTAAATTTGAGATAGATATAGGTTATGTAGCTAAAAAATAAAGTTTTTCAGGGTGCGGAAATTACAATTGTAACCTCGACAACCAAAGTCTACAAACAGTGAGATCTCACTGCCACAATTGCGGCGCGATCGAGTTGCCGCCCCGTTTATGGCCATAAGTTTGATGGATCTAAGTGTGTAGTAGAAAGAATATGTGCTAACATGACGATAACTACGAATTTTTAACAGTTGGCCTTCAAAGGAACATGGCCTTACATGGCTCAGGGTCCTTAGTTTTAAATATTAAAGGGAACAAAGGGACATGAGGGAAAAAAGCGACTTTGTTTTATAATATGTATAGATTTGAAAGAAAAGCCTAATGATTTTTTTTTGGAATAATGCACGATAAAAGTTTTATTGGGTTATTCATAAGAACGTTTGATTTTTCAAAGTACCATCAGGGAAATTGATCTATAGGCAGACGGCAGACCTTCGTTATCAGGTCGGATTATGTCCAGTCAACGCTAGCCGATAACTGTCAGCTGGGCTTGATATAACCGAATCAGATTATAGAGGTCCGCGGTCTGCCCATGAAACAATTTCTATAATGATTCATAAACATCAAAGTCAATTGATAGCTTGTCCGCCAGTAGACGTATAGTAGACTCCACGAACGTCGTCAGGAGTCGAGTATCCCGCTACTGTTTTGTCACTCCTGCATCCGCCATTTTGGAAATTCTTGTATGAGTCGCACTTGTACGCTGGGAACAAATTCGGCTGACTCACTGTCAGGAAGAAGAAGTTCTGACAGGCCATGTGACTGCACAACGACGCCATGGAGGACAGTGTGATATCGGGAATAGGAGGAGCACCACATTTGGGCTGACTGACGCCATCGTTGACGTAGAAATTGACGTCAGCTATGTTCTTATCCGTGCCCAACTGGTAGGCGTTGCAGTGGTAGGCATCCACGAAGTCCGCTGAACCGGATTTGAGGTGGTATTTTGAGTCGTAGAAGCAGGGACCAGCGGGATCCAAGCCAGTGATCCTGGCAATTTTCTGGCCGGTCTTCTCGTAGAATATGTTACCGGTGTTGCCAGAAATATGGGCGCCTAAACTGTGCCCAATCAGGTGCATATTCTTAGGTGATACTCCATTCTCCATTAATGTTATCAGCATTTCGGCCAGCGCTTTGCCGATATGGTAGGTGTAGAGAACTGACCTCTGGTAGGCTGTCAGTAGATTTGGTAAGGCATTTGTGTATACACGATCGTTTAGGACTATCATATAAGTGCCGGGATCTTTGAAACTTTCCTTTATCATTTGCCGAGTTTTCATGGTTATTCTCGAAGTGAATCCTGGCACGAAGATGACGAATTTGTTGGTTTTATCCAAATCTTTATATTTCAGGATGCCGTCTGCTGCGTCGTTGATGGGGTAGGACGCTGTGTAACCGTTGGCGTAGTCATTGAAGTTTATACGGATGGCTTCTGGTTGTATGTCCAGGTTCTGACCGTAGAAACCTGGAAAGATGAAGATCATGTCAGTCCAACTATCTATTTAACCTGGAAGATAATATGGTAAAATAAGTAACGGAGTTTTTTTTAGGATAGGAAAAACATTTTTCAGGGTTCCGTAGTCAACAAGGAACCCTTATAGTTTCGGTTTGTCCGTTCGTCTGTCTGTCCGTGAAAAAATTCACGGGAGTAGAAAATATGCTGAATTTAAAAGGAAAACTATCACGGCTAAGAAAACTTCATATTAAGTTATTGAGTAATAGTCGTTTAACAAAAAAATGTATTCGGCGAAGTATAAACCATGTTTGAAAGTAACTGAGATGATGTTGTTAGTAGTGTAAAACACGTTATAAATCTACATTCATTGACCATACAACAATTTAAAAAACTAGCGGTACGAAACCCTATATTGCGCGTGGCCCGAGTGACCAGACACGCACATGGCCGGTTTTTTATTTTCATTATGGTCTTTATCAAAAGGGAACTACATTGTTTACAGATTACAGATACTTTCATAAACAATATCTTTGAGCAATACAGAAGAAAAGTGCCTTTACAGACCGACAAAATGATAGTATGTACTCAATTAGTAAGGCTGGCATAAATAGTCAGTACTCAAGATGCATCTCGGTCTCAAGACTCGGTTCAGGCTCTGTGATTGGTTAGCTGTCAAAATTTGGACCAATCACTTAACCAGCCTAAGAGCCAAAACGTTTAGTTTGTTTATTACATAACGACATAATAATTAATATCCGTATTTTGTATATAGTAATACTTGAATAGGATAATGAGTGAATTGTGTTTTAGCTTTGGTACTAATATAATATTGTTTTCTAAGGAAACTGATATCTATAGCTTGAGATGTATTGTACTCAACTTATTATTATCTATAAAGAAAGTTATTTATTATATACTCTACATTGTTTATTCACAAAGACTGTAAAGTCTTTGTAAATAAACAATGGTACCTATTATTGATAAATTACCTTACAATATATTATTCTAAGGTTTAAATGGTGCTATAATCTCTTATTTTGTCCAACAAATTCTTGTCCTAGTAGGACGAGTTTTCAAGCGCTTTATGTTTCATCCGGAAACCGTGGACGAGTCCTATTGGACGAGATTTTGTAAAACAAGAAAAAAGTCTACTAGAATGGTGATAGACAGAGGATACTGGCAAGATGTAGATGATGACTACAGAATAGTTAGGAGACTGTCAATTTAAAAAGTATTTGAGAATTTAGCGCTTACAAAACAATTTTTGTTATTTACTACAATATGTAGGCACAGTTAATTTATCACTTCTGAAAATCCATTCCCAAGTGTAGACAACTCTCCAAGTCAACAAAATAAATAAACAAAATAAATTCACGCAAAAAACAGTATACTTACTACATAAATGGTAAACCTTAAATTAACTTTCATTAAATCAATTTAAATATAAAAATAAATCAAAAACCTTTTAATTTCATAAAAATAAACCTTATTGCTGCTGCGGAACCCTTCATGGGCGAGACCAACTCGCACTTGGCCGTGGTTTTGTATTAGTAATTTAAAAAAATATATTTTATTTAAATTCAGCTGAAAAACATACATTTATTATAAATCACTTAGCCTCTAAAATGTAGATTGTGAGTTTTGTTATAATGTGAACAATTTTTTCATAATAATATTAGTGTGTAGCGACTTGTCTTATTATAATAGATCAGGTAGCTATAAAGGATCCTTTTAGAAATAACTCAATCATGCCTAATAATAATTTAACACTACCAGGCGCGGTCCGGAGGGGGGGGGGTCACAGGGGACATGACCCCCTCCCCCCCCAAAATCTAAGCTAAATTGAAAAATCTTAAAATCTTGCCAAATAATAAAAGGAAATTTCTAGCTATCCCCCATAGAGAAATATAATATACGGGGCACTCTCCTCTAACCACCACTGCGTCCGACCTTAGACAGCTGTCAACCCAGAACCGTCCGAGGGCGCAGATAAAAAAAATATTTAAGTGTAGTGACTAGTGAGTGGACCTCCCCCCCCAAATTTCAGGCTGCGACCGCGCCTGAACACTACACAACAACACAGTTAGTTCTAAGAAAAAAATATAATGTACTTGAAAAACTTTAGGGGACTTGTTTTCGCATCCTCTGCCAAGGATCAAAGGTCAAGAAAAGGTATACTAGCCATGTCAAAACTTTGTAAGTAAGTATACTGTTTTTTGCGTGAATTTATTTTGTTTATTTATTTTGTTGACTTGGAGAGTTGTCTACACTTGGGAATGGATTTTCAGAAGTGATAAATTAACTGTGCCTACATATTGTAGTAAATAACAAAAATTGTTTTGTAAGCGCTAAATTCTCAAATACTTTTTAAATTGACAGTCTCCTAACTATTCTGTAGTCATCATCTACATCTTGCCAGTATCCTCTGTCTATCACCATTCTAGTAGACTTTTTTCTTGTTTTACAAAATCTCGTCCAATAGGACTCGTCCACGGTTTCCGGATGAAACATAAAGCGCTTGAAAACTCGTCCTACTAGGACAAGAATTTGTTGGACAAAATAAGAGATTATAGCACCATTTAAACCTTAGAATAATATATTGTAAGGTAATTTATCAATAATAGGTACCATTGTTTATTCACAAAGACTGTAAAGTCTTTGTAAATAAACAATGGTACCTATTATTGATAAATTACCTTACAATATATTATTCTAAGGTTTAAATGGTGCTATAATCTCTTATTTTGTCCAACAAATTCTTGTCCTAGTAGGACGAGTTTTCAAGCGCTTTATGTTTCATCCGGAAACCGTGGACGAGTCCTATTGGACGAGATTTTGTAAAACAAGAAAAAAGTCTACTAGAATGGTGATAGACAGAGGATACTGGCAAGATGTAGATGATGACTACAGAATAGTTAGGAGACTGTCAATTTAAAAAGTATTTGAGAATTTAGCGCTTACAAAACAATTTTTGTTATTTACTACAATATGTAGGCACAGTTAATTTATCACTTCTGAAAATCCATTCCCAAGTGTAGACAACTCTCCAAGTCAACAAAATAAATAAACAAAATAAATTCACGCAAAAAACAGTATACTTACTTACAAAGTTTTGACATGGCTAGTATACCTTTTCTTGACCTTTGATCCTTGGCAGAGGATGCGAAAACAAGTCCCCTAAAGTTTTTCAAGTACATTATATTTTTTTCTTAGAACTAACTGTGTTGTTGTGTAGTGTTCAGGCGCGGTCGCAGCCTGAAATTTGGGGGGGGAGGTCCACTCACTAGTCACTACACTTAAATATTTTTTTTATCTGCGCCCTCGGACGGTTCTGGGTTGACAGCTGTCTAAGGTCGGACGCAGTGGTGGTTAGAGGAGAGTGCCCCGTATATTATATTTCTCTATGGGGGATAGCTAGAAATTTCCTTTTATTATTTGGCAAGATTTTAAGATTTTTCAATTTAGCTTAGATTTTGGGGGGGGAGGGGGTCATGTCCCCTGTGACCCCCCCCCCTCCGGACCGCGCCTGGTAGTGTTAAATTATTATTAGGCATGATTGAGTTATTTCTAAAAGGATCCTTTATAGCTACCTGATCTATTATAATAAGACAAGTCGCTACACACTAATATTATTATGAAAAAATTGTTCACATTATAACAAAACTCACAATCTACATTTTAGAGGCTAAGTGATTTATAATAAATGTATGTTTTTCAGCTGAATTTAAATAAAATATATTTTTTTAAATTACTAATACAAAACCACGGCCAAGTGCGAGTTGGTCTCGCCCATGAAGGGTTCCGCAGCAGCAATAAGGTTTATTTTTATGAAATTAAAAGGTTTTTGATTTATTTTTATATTTAAATTGATTTAATGAAAGTTAATTTAAGGTTTACCATTTATGACGTATAAAAAAAACTACTTGCTATATCTCGTTCAAACCAAATTTCGTTGGTAATTTTTATAGTAATGTACATCATATATTTTTTTTAGACTTATCACGCCCTTACTTTAGAAGTTAGAGGGGGGGGGGACACATTTTACCACTTTGGAAGAGTCTCTCTCGCAAACTATTTAGGTTAGAAAAAAATAATATTAGTAACCTCAATATGATTTTTGGAGACCTATCCATAGATACTCCACACGCATAGGTAAGATGAAAAAAAATTGTTTCAGTTGTACCTATGGGGACCCCTAAAATTTTTAATAATTTTTCCAGTTTTGTATCAAAATCTTAATGCGGTTCACAGACTACATCTGCTTACCAAGTTTCAATAGTTTAGCTCTTATAGTTTCGGAGAAAAGTGGCTGTGACATACGGACGGACAGACAGACAGACATGACGAATCTATAAGGGTTCCGTATTTTGCTATTTGGCTACGGAACCCTAAAAATCGTTATGTGGAAAAAATAATATTATAATATTGGTTTTCTTCAACGCCTACTGAAATAAAATAGCAACTTACACTTCCTCAAAGTAGACAGCATTAGGTGGAATGGCCCATTGCTTTCTGACAGCCTCTTTTCTGCGCAACATCCAGCCAAAAACAGCAGATAAACTACAATCCTCATATTGCTTTTACCTAGCAAAATGTTTATTACCAAGACTCTAAATTAGACGTTTTAAACTAGGACCAAACTCAGACAATTTAGAGTTTATATACTTATCTTCTTTGACTAGTGATTCAACACGGTTTTCCTTGTCAAGACATAGATATGAACCCCTATAGCATAGTTAAGAAAAAAACAACTGTATTGGATGATGTTAGGAGCTATTTTCCAATAAAACTCAATTGAGTTTCCAATTAAACCAATTACCGAATTTATTGCGCAGTGCTATGCAGGTCTTATCAGTCATTATTCATTAATAACTAACCTCACCTAACCTTTAAATCAAAGAGATTTTTATGCTTACTTATTTATTTAACATGCTTTTTTCGGAGTGGCGGCACCCCCTATCTTATCCATACTAATATTTCCATACTTCCATACTAATATTATAAATGCGAAAGTGTGTCTGTCTGTCCGTTACCTCTTCACGCCCAAACCGCTAAACCGATTTTCCTGAAATTTGGCATGGAGATACTTTGAGTCCCTGGAAAGGACATAGGATACTTTTTGTTCCTAAAAAATTTGCGGTCCCCGCGCGATTAACGAGTTTTGGCGCAACGGAGTTGCGGGCATCATCCAGTTTGATATAAATCAGTATTTCAAAAAATAGTAATTAAAATAATTAATCTAAATATTATGCAAATATTAGTTTTTAGACTGTAAAAGACTTTTTGAATGGAGAAATCTTACCTATGAATTGGTGATTTAAAAATGCATCGCATCGCCGTGTCATTTAACTGACCCTAAATAAACTTTACAATGTCATATTTTAGTTACACATACTAATATTATAAATACGAAAGTGTGTCTGTCTGTCCTTTGCACGCCCAAACCGCTGAATCGATTTTGCTGATACTTTGAGTGCCGTGAAATGTAGAATATTTATTATTCCGAAAAAATGTAGGTTCCCGCGCGATAAACAAATTCTAGCGCAACTTGCAGCCGTCAGCTAGTGTATTACAAAACGTGAAACAAAAAGAGATCTCTCTATATATTCTGTAAAGTTAGTTCCAGTATTTGAACCGAAAGTAAGTTGAATATGAATAATTTAGCTAACTTCACAACATGCAGACCGGACTGTAGTAAGTAGTAACAAAACATATTACATATTTCAGAACTTGTTTTCACTTGGGATCATAATACGAGCATATATTCTTGTGTTATATTATCAGAGAATTTTGGAGAAAAAAAATAGGAGTGGCACTCATTGACTGCCGCAGTAAAGCTAGATTTTTTTGTTACGAAATCCCACGATAAAATCTATACAATATGCAATATAGCTTAAAAACTTTTTTTAGGTACCTGCTTGATAAAATAGCAAAATCTTAGTAGGTCAAAAACATTGATGAAAGGTTAGTTAAAACTTAAACCAATAAAGTTTTAACGTGCTGTCTTTCGTAGTAAAATTAACGGACAGACAAACAGACAAATGAGAGTGTATTTATTATAGGTTATAACATACGTCTCCTTATAATAGTTGTTTATAAAATAGAATAATATAATTATTGTATTCTATTGAAATTAAAATGGCTTTCATGAGACACCATTGACGCAAATTACATTCGATGCGGTTCCCATAGCTGAATAGTTATTTACTCACTGTTTATAATTTATACATTTTCCCCCTTACTAATAAACGTTGTATAAGCTTTGAATAGTTATACAGTGTTTTGTCTTCTTCAATCCAATTAAAAATGTCACTTGTGTGACAGGAACAAAACACTGTATAACTATTCAAAGCTTATACAACGTTTATTAGTAAGGGTGTATGTCTCTAAGCTTTGCTTATAAGGTAATAATAATAGTAGTCAGGGAGCCCTAGAACAATCTTTTTTTATTACTATCAAGCTAGCTAGCACAGAGATAGAAAGGATTTTATACCGTTAAAGGGTTTTGTAATCAACAAAACTTGGTTGACTACGGTACGAGTACCCTAAAACCTAACCAGCAGATTTTTATATATTGGTAGAGTAACATTGTCCTACAAATAGGACAATCCATATTTTAGGACCATCAAATCAAAGTATGAAATCCTTCCTATCTCTGTTAGCTACCACTTTCAAGATTTCGCAAATAAAAATGTTGTTTGTCGTATGAAGCTACTCACAAAAAATTTGCTTTATAGTAATAAAAAAAATGTTCTAGGGCTCCCTGACTGTACTAAAAGGCTTACGGCCTTTCGGGCCGGGGCATGATGGGACTATGACCAATCAATAGAGAAAAATTCGCTGATTCTGAATAAGTATTATTATAATATTATAAAACTCATTTTGACCTACTTATATAGTGTTGCTTGGTAACTTTTTTCATTCGACGGTCTATATAATTTTCGCTTACAAGACAATATTATTCGCCAAGGAAAAAAAGTTAATTTTAATTCATTAAAGGTAGTTTATCACGGGATTTAATTGTTAAAATCCCAACAATTATTGTTTCAAGTAACTTAGTTAAAATAATAACGCTACAATATAGTTTTGAAAATATCTTTTATTTTTCACCAAATATTTACAAAAAATATTTTGACGTGGGAGAGCCATGCTTCGGCACGAATGGGCCGGCTCGACCGGAGAAATACCACGGGCTCACAGAAAATCGGCGTGAAACAGCGCTTGCGCTGTGTTTCGCCGAGTGAGTGAGTTTACCGGAGGCCCAATCCCCTACCCTTTTCCCTTCCCTACCCACCCCTATTACCCTATTCCCTCTTAAAAGGCCGGAAACGCACCTGCAGCTCTTCTGATGCTGCGAGTGTCCATGGGCGACGGAAGTTGCTTTCCATCAGGTGACCCGTTTGTTCATTTGCCCCCTTATTTCATAAAAAAATATGCTCATTGTAGAGCACCAAACAATATAGGTACTTACAGGAAAAATAACAACAGTACTTAATACTACGAACTAGATATCCCGCGCGGCTTTGCCCGCGTAAATTAGGATTTTTACGGAAACCGTACATTTTCCTATAAAAATAGCTTACGTCCCTACTCTCTACACGTGGTCTACTCTATAATATCAGCTGTGCCAAATATTTAATATTAACCCTTTCTAATATTTCCCCCGTTTTCCCCACATTTTCCTGAGTTTCTTCGGTCGTATTAGTCTTAGCGTGAATTATCACGCTAAGATAGAGATATAGGCTTACTCGATATATAAGCTATCTAATACTGAAATAAGTTTTTAAATCGGACCTCTAGTTCCTGTAGCGCCTTCAAGCAAAGATACTCTTCAGATTTGTAATATTAAGTATAGATTTTTTTAAATTATCGCTTGACAAACTCGAGTCTCCATCTAAAAGACTAAAAAGTACCAATAACAGGGTCATAATAGGCTCATAATCAGGATGATGCATAGTTACAATATGGTAGTGATGACGATGATGATGATGAATGTAATTTGCATAGTAGCATAATATGCTTTCCGTTCTTAAAACAAAGCTGAAACTCCCAAACATATGTATTTATAAAGAATCAGGAGTTCTCTCAGCACCTGAGAGAACTCCTGATTCTTTATCCGAGGTATACCTGCGGTATACCGTGGTTCAGACCACGGTATACCGCAGGTATACCTCGGTGCAAAATAAAATCTTACTTGTTGATAGCATAATATGCTTAGTTGATAGCATAAGCTATTAATACTTCTCACGAAACCGAAGTCACCGCACGTTTCCCTATAAATTTTGAGGAGTTCCCTCGATTACTTATGGATCCTTCATCAGATCACCACTTTTGTGAATATAATACTAAATTAGCATGATACCCTATATACCAAAAGAAAAATTTTGAAAATCGGTTAACAAACGGCGGAGTAATCGTTGAACATAAAAAAAATGAATATAACACTTTGAGTATGAATATTGTGTATCATAAGAAAAACCTTATGATAAGATTTCTGATATCCTATTAGTCCATTGACTGAAGCCATTGCTTACTTTTATGCTAAGTACTCACATGTGGTTTTGCTCGATAGTTTTACCCCAAATCGAGTAATAATTACTGTGTGGACCGCAAAAGTCACTACTTGAAGGCTCGTATCGAGCCGGCTTGATGGAATTAAAATGCCCAGTAGTCCCTAAAATAAGCAGGTCGATGTCTGTCAGTACGAATATCGACGTAAAGGACTTGAAAATAACATTAATATCAGCGCGCCTTGTACAGTGGCGGTTACGCGCTCGCCGCGTGACTTGATAATAGGTAATAGGAGAAAAAACCTTTTGTTTTTAGTATTACACAAATCAAATATATCAAATCGTTTAGGTTAGGTTACGACAAATGTACTTACTACATTTTTTGTTTTTACTAGAAAGTGTGTAATTTAGCCATAAAATGATTTTATTATGAAAAACAGCGTTATAACAGTCATCTTTGAGATTTTTTTCTTTCGAGCAGAATTTTTCAAATTGTGTACTGACATATTTTTGCGTATAGGAAATTTTCTCAATTTTAAAACGGTACTTTTTTATACTTAAATAATGACATTTTCTTTACAGAAAACATTATTTAAAAAACTCATTTTACGTAGTTGCAACAACCACAGCGCCTTAAATTAAATATATCGGTTTAGAATAAAACTATCGAGTAATGCTGAATGTGTGGACGAAATCCCGAGCCGGGGGCTTTTGCTCGACGTTATTGCTTGATCGAGCAAAACCGTATGTCAGTACTTAGCATTACGTATTGTACATTTTGCTTTTTCATACTAAACATGCTTATTAATAAATATTGCTTCCTCTGGAATCATTTATAGAAACAGTCCTTATTTCTAATTTTCCTAAATAATTCTAATCTAAATTATATCCATCGGTGGAGAAGTAGAAGACTCCAGTGGCGTTACCAGGGTTCCAGAAACCCGCGATGGTGACTTCGTTGGTCGAGCACTCTCCCTTCTTGAACTGCTTATATTCATCGCACCTCCACGCAAGAAACCAGTTGGGGTTACTGACGGTAGCAGTATACAACTCTATGCATGCCCTGTGGCTGCATTTGGCTGCTTTGGACGAGTCGAAAATACCAGGAATCAAGGGAGTGCCGCAGTTTGGTTGGCTCTGCCCCTTTCTGTTCACGAAGAAGTCTGTGTCGGCCAGAACACTGGTGGTCCCTAAGCCTCCAGCATTACAATGGTACACGTCAACGTAATCCGCCACTCCAGATCTGATTTGGTCCTGAGTAAAGCTGTTGGAGAAGCAGGGACCGGCGGGGTCCAAACCGGTTATTTTCGCGATTTTGGTCCCCGTTTTCTCGAAGAATAGCTGTCCAGTTTGGCCCAGCATTTGGGCGCCTAAGCTATGGCCGATGCAGTGAATGTTCTTTGGCGATATTCCTCCCCTGGCTAGGTCTGCTAGGAAGTCGGCTAATGCCTTGCCTATATAGTAGACATACTTTACTGATCTTTCGTAACTTTTTACGTAGCCCTGGTTGTCGTTGGTATACGGGGAATGGTCCAATATTATCAAGTAACTATTGGGAAAATTTCGGAAAGTGTCTCTCACTAACTCCTCGGTTTTCTTATTAATATTAGACTTGTAGCCGGGCACGAATATGATAAATTTCTTGGTTTTGTCCAGTTGCGGTATTTTTAGGATCCCATCGGCTGCCGCGTCTATGGTGAAGGATTCTACGTCGTTTCTTGGGAAATCGTAGAAGTAGACGTCGACTCCACTGACATCTAGATTTAGATCTTTACCATGCTCACCTGAAAAGAAAAAAAAATAGAAATGAAAATATATATTTTGTTTTTTTTTTCTAAAATAAAAGTCATGCATAGCTACTAACATTAATTTCCAGAAATTACTCAGTTTTTACGGTATTTAATTGGTTATGACGCGAATCACAAATGAATTGTAACATGGAGGTTTCTCATGTGAATTTCAATAGCTGGTGCACAATGAAGAAATTACGTTAAATGTAATTACTTCAACTGCAAGGACAGTTTATGCTCTTAGTTCAAGTTAGTCACCAATGATATTCTACTTATACGGTTATGTTACGTCCATACTATTTTCCGGCTTAAATCTCTTCCGAACAATTTTCAAATTCAAAATTGCAAACATTGACAAATTTGACAGATAAGTGAAACAAAAGATACGAAAAACCATTTACATAAAAGAGACAGTTTTATTTTTAAATGTCGAATCGTATCGCTGTCTCTTTCTTCGCCTGAGCTATGACGAAAATTAGTTTTTTTCCAGATTGTTCGAAAAAATAATTGAAAATGTGAATAATCGAGATATTTATTGCATTCAAGACATATGGTAAGAGATTCCATGTGTTTTGTTTACTTTCGAGTCATAATTGGTACATTTTTGATACACGCACGACGTCATTTTCAATTTATTTAGGTAAGACAAGACGTGGCACATTCGTGACTGCGCTCGATGCAGACTAAACAACAGACGGCCCAATTGGGCCGTATTTGAATCTTCACAACGCGCGCGGTAGTAACATATCTGCTTTGAGTTTTTCGTCATTGTTAGTCACGGTGTATTTTGTGTTTCTATAATTTTGTTTTAACTTTTAGAAATTCAATAGATACAATTCACTATTTTTTTTAACAATTTGGCTTCACAAATTATATTGTTCCATTGTTTTCATATTCATACGTAAACCGCCAGTGTTTGTTTACGTTCTATTTTTAAATCTACAGCGTAAACAATGTGACATAATCTATCTTACGTTCTTAACTCATATATTTATGTCAAACGCTTTTAAATTATAAATGGCTCTTCTTTTGTTAACTATGTTAACTATAAAAAAAAAACATATTTTGTTAACTATAAAAAAAAAAACCAATGCTTTGAACGAGACTTATCACTGCTCACTTTTTAAAGTTTTTTGACCGAAGGTTATCTTTTCATTATACTTAGCATTCGTTTATCTACCGTCAAAAAAAAACGTTAACAAATCAACAACACTGTTTAATGTTCGGGCCACACTAACGAGAAACGCCGTTAATTATCGCGTTAATTCTAAAACATGTTATAGCATTATCGCCTTTACATGCCACTAATTAAAGGCGATAATGCTTTAACAAGTTTTAGCATTATCGCGATAATTAACGGCATTTCTCGTTAGTGTGGCCCGAGCATAATAGAACTCCTGTGAAAAAACCACAACAACCTTAGAAACCTGGCATAAGAATACGCAACAACTCCTCAGCTATACTTACATTTAATTAGTTTCGAGTGCAAGGCCACCTGGAATGGCCCATACTTCTCCAGGTCACCTCGACCCCACGCGTGGGCGTGGGCGAACAACGTGATCGCGACCACGAGTAACATGACCACCAACGTGCGGCGCTCACGACGAGGTGAGACAAACTGACATGGTCAAGGGAAGATGACGTAAGTATCAATGCTATCAATTATAACGGTGTGTTAGGGTTCCGTGGAACAAAAGATTGTGGTGTAAAAACCATGTATGTAGTGAGATGCAAACATGTTTACAAAAATGACGTAAACCGTTGTATTGTAATTATAATTTTGGATGGAGGTACTCTAGAACTAAAATTTGTGGTACAAAAACCACAGTGTAATGAAATGAATGCTTATTTTTCCAAAAGTATGCTCCCCAGAGATCGACCCAGAAAAATGGAAATGAAGGCTAAAATACAATGTAGGGGCTACTGCTGCAGCCTGCCTTACACCAATATTATATTAAAAGATGTATGATAATAATTAATGATAAATAAATGATAATTAAGAGAGAACGATTGAATATCATAAAATAAAACCGCTCCCTTTGATGGATAAAATATGATAACTAACTTTATTTCACGTAATATAAATGAATATGATCATGGGCGTACCCAGAATCTGGGCCAGGCAAATCAGATTTTTTAGAAGCTAGGTGTTTATAAAGAATAAATTTAATAATTTATTCTTTATAAACACCTAGCTTCTTTTTTTAGTTGTAAAAATATTGTATTGCAAACAAATGGCAAAAATTCGTTTTATTATTTTTAATTTTTATAGATGAAAGTACTAGATAATATACTTAGTAGGGACGTCTACATGATCCACGGGGGGGGCAGCTGCCCTCCCTCGGTACGCCCATGAATATGATCTTACACGTAATGAACGGAACTCAAATTGAGTAGCATTTTTAGTCTTGTGAAATGCTATCTTAAATACCTAGGTACTCTATTAGTCACTAGTACTTGCCTACAATGGTTTACAAATTCTTATCTTTTCCAATCTTATCACCTCCGCTGATGACAAATATTTTCGTCGTATTCGTCACAATATTTGTGGAAATCAGGTGGAATGTTATCTGGTGACGTGTCATATTGAATTCGTACGGAACCTCGGATTGAATTTTATTTTACGCTTGACCACTTTAAATTACGCTTCATTTACTTCGTTAGCGTATTTTTGTTTATGGTAATTTAGTTTTATGGATGGGTGATTTTTTGCTGAAAGGATTGTATGGGGTTAAAATAGTCTAGGGACTTACTTTTAGAATACATTGTCGCGTTAAGTCCCGATTAGCAAGTTTTAATTATTTTAAAGCCATCAGAATGTAATAGTCAGTTAAATATGCGGAAAGTCGTTTAACCTTTGTGACAAGTGAAAAGCCTTCAATGGGAGGTCGGTAGTTCGAAGCAGGTAGCATACAAGTTTTAAGATTAATGGATTTGAGATTCATCAAGATTATATTATATCAATGATAGAGATGATGTTGATAACGATATTGGTCAAAATGATGACTATGATAAGCTTGTGATGATGAATGAATGATAACTAAAATAATATATTAAAACTTACTTAATATAATATTATGATGCCCCCAACTCCGTTGCGCCTAAATTCGTTTATAGTGCGGTAACCGTACATTTTTTTAAGATAAAAAGCATGCCATGTCTTTTCTTGAAATTTGGTATGGAGATACTTTGAGTCTCGACTCAAAGTATCTCCACACCAAATTTCAGCAAAATTGGTTCAAATTGGTTTGGGTGTGATGAAGTAACAGACAGACCATTGATAATATTAGTGTGGATGGCGGTGGCATTGAAATTGATGATGACTTGAACATTATCTAAGATGTTGCTGGAGATGCAAATGACGAAGCGGCGTCGTTTCTTTAGTGATGAAATTATAGTGATGATGTTGTTGTTGTTGATGATGATGATGACGATGATGATGATGATGATGACGATGATGATGATAAGATAAGATAAGATAAATATTCTTTATTGTGCATACATATTATAACAATTTAAAATCAAAGACATTTTTAAAACACAGGTAACACACAATGGCGGCCTTATTACTAATTAGTAATTTCTTCCAGACAACCACAGGTAGAGGAAACATAATTTTAAGATATAAGTATGGTAAATGTGCCATTAACAAAAATGTATTACATAATATATCAAACGTAACATGATGCTTCAAAATAAATATAATAAAAATATAGATAATATATAATTATAAAATAAATACACAGCTACATACATACATACATAAATACATACATACATAATTAATCTAAAATACTTACATACATACGGACATACATAATTTATAACAAAGTATGGAACATTATTTTTTATGTAATTGTAATATTTTAGCGATAGAAAAAAAAAAGTTATAATTGTATTTATAGTCGTAAGGAAATTTAAGTTGAGCTATTATCATTATTAGCGATAGCAAGTAAGTGTTGCTTGACCAAGATCTTAAAGCGACTCAACGTTTTCGTCATTTTTATGTCTCTAGGTAAAGCATTCCAGAGTTTGATTCCAGTAATAGTGAAGGAGGAAATTTGGAGATGGAAAGATGATGATGATGATGATGATGATGATGATGATGATAATGTCAATGTTTATTTAGCATTGATGTTATACTTATGAAACATACTCCAGTGAAGCCCCGTAGCAGGTAAATGTACACAGTTAACATGAGTCAACCGTGTTACAAAACTGAAGAGGTTATTTCCCCAAGTACAGTCACAATAAAAACAATTAGTTCAAATAAAAGCTTTTTTATATAAAATGATGGAAATACAACATCTTTGCCTGGCTAGGTTAGTATTTTTATGACATTTTCATAGAGCACTTACTGCAACTGAACTATTCTCAAATTATTGCCGAATTCTGTCCGTGACGGTCATTGACCCCATGTAAAAAACTTGCCATATTTAATCGTTTTCTATACAAACCGCGATTGAAAATGAAATGTTTCTAGTCTAAGGCCGATGTCGATGTGAAGTAAGTTTAAATAATTATATTACAAGGTTCAAACACTTACGGATTTTGTCGCGGAGCACTTTTATAAATCCCGACGTTTCGGCTACTTTACAGTAGCCGAAACGTCATTAAGTTTAAAGAACTTCGAATTCATAAATTACGAGTAGTTGTAGAATGGAGATTATCATACTAAGGGCCTGTACTTCCTGATAAGTGCTGGAGCATCTGTCAAATAAGTTGTGGATAGCCTATCCAGCACCTTTTTTAGGAAGTGGTGAAACAGGCCCTAAGAGTTACCAAGAGTTTTTCCGATGAATAATAATAATCTGTGTCTTTATAAGAGTATTTTTTTTCTAACCTTAACAGAATACAGTGCGAGCATTTTTCACATAGCTCCTACACTAGCAAGGTAACTGACCGCTGGTGCCACCATAAATTATTATCAATAACATTTTGAGTATAATTTATAATTATTTTTTAAAAGTAACACATTTTTTTGCTTTTGAAGCGCATCTCACGATATTATCTTTTGTTATCACTTTGCCTTTGGACTGTACATTTCGTGATACGGTTACTAATTTTATAATCTCGTCAATCTGTTTGTTAATGTTGTAAAAAGAGGAAAAATAAAAAGTACCAACAAAAACCCACTTCCCACATTAACAATGTATGCATTCATTGTAAAAAATTAATACAGTACTAGATGATTGACAGCCGCAGTTTCGTTGCGCCAAAATTCGTTTATTGCGCGGATACCGTACATATTTCAGAAACAAAACCTATATCGAATCCTAGATGGGTAAGGCCCCCGTCTCTTTATGCAATATCTCCATACTAAATTTCATCGAAATCGGTTCAGCGGCTTAAGCGTGAAAAGGTAACAGACATACAGACGTCTATACGAACTTCGATTTTATAATATTACGAGCTTTTGCCCGCGGCTTCGCTCGCGTTAAGAAGTATTATTATATACAAACTTTCATCCCCTATTATAACACCTTGGGGTTAGAATTTATCAAAATCCTTTCTTAGCGGATGCCTTCGTGATAACATATACCTGCATGCAAAATTTCAGCCCGATCCGTCCAGTGGTTTGGGCTGTGCGTTGATAGATCACTATGTCAATCAGTCAGTCACCTTTGAGTTTTATATATATAGATAGAAGATAGATAGACTAGCTGTCCCGGCAAACGTTTCTTTGCCATATAAAGTATTTTGCCTGTATTATTTTATTGAAGTGACTAAGTAAGTATGTCACCATGCCAACGTCCATCGCTATCCCGTCGCACAAACAAAGGTCGCCGTCAGTCTCGAGTTGTAATAAAGTACCCAGTAGCCGATTCTCAGACCCACTGAATATGCATATAAAATTTGGTTAAAATCAGTAAAGCCGTTTCGGAGGAGTACGCGGACTGACATTGTGACACGAGAATTTTATATATAAGAAGATGTAGTAAATGTAAGGTATTTTCCGAGCGAAGTAAAAATTCTTAAAATTCTGTAGTAAAACTTCTGTTCTAGACAGGTTGTTTTAAATGGCCATATGGTTGACCTAGCACAAATTCATACTAGCAACACTAGCTAGGACTAACTTGAACTGGGGAGTGGGCGAAAATCTTTTCGTTTTCGCTTCGTTATATAATCGCCGATGAAAATGTATGGAATTGACATAAGCGTTCGTTAATATGACGTTGACGTTCGACTCTTCTTATGTCAATTCCATACATTTTGATCGGCGATTCCATAACGAAGCGAAAACGAAAAAGTTTCGGCTAAATGGCCAGGTTCCCTTTTCACTTAAGAAATGATGATGATAATAGTTGTTTTGTTAATGAATGGTTTTCCGACGATTACAATAAACAAGCCAGGCCGCGGCGTAACTGTAAGCGCTTTACCTGTCTGAGACCCTCCTTATATCGTAGTGATGTTATTTTACACTATCGATACTGAAATTAAGTCTAAGGCATCTATTATACGATCATACAAGCGACAGTCAATTCCGTCAATCATGAATTATGTTTGACTGATGGTGACTGATGTACAGTCAAAGCCAAAATTTTAAAAGGTTTTTAATTTTTTTCCTATTTCGTCAGATGTGACAACACTCACTCAAAATACGTGACTGATGGTTGCATGAAGCAAAAATCAAGATATCCAGATTTTCGTCAATCAACTTTATGCAACCATCAGTCACTGCATTACACAGGAGACAGGTAGACAGGTACATCAGTCACAGTCATGACTGTGGTAAAACTGACAGCAAATCCTACCGTGTAATGTTTGCCTTAGAGAGTTTATTTTAACGATATATAGTATACGAACGAGGACCATAATTATTATTTCTTGACACATAATTTACTTAACACTCGTAACAAACATTTGCTGCACTATAAGAGACACTAGAAGAGAACGGAGTATACGGAATTTTAATGAAGACTATATTTTAATATTGCTGCAACTTAAAATTTTTGAAGTAAACTACAAAAGAAACACAATTTGCTATCTCCCAAGTCCCTATATATTAAAAAATACAACATATCGATATCGACTTACTTTAAAATAGTACAACACTAAAACTGAAGTGTCCCAAGAAACGTGTTCCGAAGATCACGATGTAACAATAACAACGTCTTATACTCTGCGGTTACGTCTTATACCCTTCAGTAGAATCTTGTTAGGGTGGGTTGCACCAACTTACTTTAACTGTAGTCTGTAACTGTAACTTTAACTATAATTTTAAAAACTACAATGCAAAATGTCAAATCTTTGGCTAAAGTAAAAAATGGACGCCATATTTAACCATAACCATAGAGCTCGACAAGGCTTTAAATGCACGTGGCGAAAAAAGGAGCTAACGCTGTTATCATACAAAAACGCCATTTTTGACAGTAATTCGCCTTTTCCAACACCGCCCACGTTCATTTAAAGCCTTGGCGGACTAGCAACGTCTTCTGTCAAATTCTGTTGTCAAAGTTAAGGTTAAATTTAAACTATCCATAACTTTGGCCATAACTTTAACTTTAACCACACCTCTGGTGCAACCCACCCTTATATTGTGTTATTATTCTTACAAGAAATTCGCCTGTGGTCGAAATTCCGCCTTATTTAAATTCATAATATAGAGTAGCGGTTCCCAAACTTTTTTGGTGGTGGGAACCATTTCAAGAAGTGATTTTTTGACGGACCACCAAAAACAATAATGTTTTTTTTTTGAATGAATTATTGTCTTAATGCTGCAGGTCTGATTACTATTTTTAACAAAAAATTAAAACCAACTTCCAAGGTAAAAAAACAATAATAAAATCCTTATAATATGCACTAAAAAGTATTAAATAATTTTTCCTATCTAATAGTGCCTTTTTCCGAATTCGACTAAAACCTAGCTTTAGCTAGGTTTTAGCCTAAGCCAGCCAACTAAGTCGGTGCCAGTTACAAAAGTTTCAAATATTCTGGCAGACTGAAGATTCAGCTAAGGTGAGGTGGGGTAAGTCAAACATAGTTTGCTGTTGGACAGCATAAATCGAATTTTCTGACTAAACTATTTGACCTATCTTTGAGTTGACAATAGCGTACTTACGACAAATTCTTATTTTTTTATAAAATAATAAATAAATTCCAGTTGACGTGTATTAGGATCATACGAGCCTAAACACGTCGCCTAAAAAAATGTAAGTAGTTAAAACTGCTAGTCTTTCCCCAGGAAATGGGGTAAGACTAACAGTAGCAAAATTTTGTTTAAGATAAAGACTTTATGCACTTTCCAAAACAAAATAATACTACTTCAAATATTTTCAATAAAATTTTAATTCTATTACCTTGGAATAACGTTTAGTTTTGGAGTATTTCTTTATTATAACAATTTGGAGTAAGACTAACATACTATCGAAAACAGAGGTTTTAAGCTTGGATGTTAATTAGTTTTGCTTTGTTTTAGAACAAATCTTTATCAAAAAAACTGTTTTATATGTAATGAAACTGATCAACTTTGGCAAAGAATCTTTTTTCAAAACAAGAAAATACTTCTCCTTAAAAATTTAAAAGTTCCATTAGACAATTTGTATGGAGAAGTAATTTTTTTTAAGAGGATCTGGGAAAGTTGTTCAGTTTTACTAACAAGACAAATGCTTTTCGCAATTTCAGTTATTCCATTAACTTGTTGTACTTATTAAAAAGAAAAATCCCTTGGTGCAAATATAAACACAACGGCTGAACCCTTGTGTTTATATGGGCTTTATCTATCCTAAAATTTATTTCAGCCAATTAAAAAAATTATTTGATCGGAGCTAAATATACACTAGCAGTTTTTCATCAAAATTGGTTCAGTGGTTTTGGCGTGAAAGAGTAACAGACAGACAGACAGACATACTTTCATTAAAACTGTAAAGAAATATATAAATTAAGTGGAAAAAGTGCACGAAAACTGTATATTTATTACTGTGAGACAGACTTTCACATTCACATCGCCACTTTTGTGATCTTAACCTTAAAAAAAATTATGTACCCAAAAAGGAAAACAAAACCTTAACTGAATGGTTAATTACATCTGATTTCGGGAAAGACTAACCTACGTTAGTCTTACCCCTGGGAAACTGATAGTCTTACCCCACTTAAATAACAAAAACATAACTTAAATGATGTTTTTGTTTCGTTGAAAATTCAAGTTATTCGTTTGTTTTACTGAAAATCAATTTAATCTTATAAAAGCGAATATTAATATTATGGTACTTAACATCAGAACACTTCAATTTATTCACTTTTTATTGGCAAAATGTACATACACACCCAACAGCTTACCGAAAAGCTTAAAACGTCTGACAAATTTAATTTTGCTATATTGGTCATATGGTCGAGTATCGGCGACATTTATGAGTTGAGCTGAGACCTTTTTCGACTTAACTGTTTTACCGACATCCTGGCATTGGAAATTACACTATACATATCGAGATAATTGCAAGTGTTATTCTTGCCCCGGTGATAGTCTTACCCCACCTCACCTTATATCTGGTACCGACTTCAAAATGATGAAGATTGAGTACAGAAATAGTTGAGTTTTAGCCGAATTCGGAAAAAGGCACTATTAGATAGGAAACATTATTTAATACTTTTTAGTTCATATCATAAGGATGTTATTTTTTTTTTACCTTGGAAGTCGGTTTTAATTTTTTGTTAAAAATAATAATTTCACTCTTTTTAGTTACCTAGTAAACTATCGCGTACTGTACGTAGAATAATACACCTGTATATTATTCTACGTATTTTATTACTAGCTCACCGGTGAGCGAGACACAATAGAATAACAATAGATTTCCAAGAATCCACGATCGAAGGATTAATAAGAGTATAATCACTAATCAGTATAAAACCGTTTCGGAGGAGTAAGGTAACTAACATTGCGACACGAGAATTTTAAATAATTTATCCCACCAAAAACATTTTCATGTAAAAATGTTGCCAAGATGAGAACATAATAAGTTCGTGGTGTCAAAAAGTAGTGAGAAAGCTCATGTAGAGCCAAGTTTCTAACCTTACATACTCAGCCCAAAATCTAAAAACCTTAATTTTACACTAAAGCGCGGAAAATACTCTTATGAATATCCCACAATAACATTTACTTTTTACTTCAAATAATGGCTACTTTTCGAAGCGATTTTAAGCTATACGGCAATAATCCACGCTCAGTTCCAGGGGTTCCTGAGCATGGACGTCCAGAGAGGGATTCTCCAACGCAGTTGGTACCCTCCTGGGGTAACAAATTGCTTTTCAACTGCGGCATTTCTAGGGGAGTAGGGTTATTGGGCCTCCGGTGAACTCACTCACTCGGCGAAACACAGCGCGAGCGCTGTTTCACGCCGGTTTTCTGTGAGAACGTGGTATTTCTCCGGTCGAGCCGGCCCATTCATGCCGAAGCATTTTTTTTTTAAAGAAGGCAGGTCGCTGTAGCCCTGACGTCACTGCGACCCATGAGGATCGATTGTGACTCCTTCGCACTAGAGTATCCTCCACAATCCAATACTGCTCATAAATTGAACGATATGGTTGGGGTTGGTGCCACGAATTTCTTCTGTGGACGAGTATTCGTGGCGACCGAGGTGCCTGTTCCTGCTCTGTAGTAGAGCAGGGCAGTCGAGGAGAAGGTGAATAGGTGTTTCATCCTCCTCCTCACAGAATCTGCAAGTCGTTATGCTACAAATACCCATTCTGTTTAGGTGTTTGTTGAGCTTGTAGTGCCCAGTTAGGCTTCTGGTAAGGATTCTTAATTGGTTCCTACCCAAGGTGAGCACTTATTCTGATTGTTTCTTGTTGAAGTCAGGAATTAGTGCCTTGGAGTGTTCAAGGTCAGGGGTCTCAGCCCATTGCTTCCTGCATAATCTGTGACCCCATTCCTTGAGCACTTGCTTTGTGGTACTGGGAGTTATACCACAGACTGGTTCTGGACCATATATGAGACTCTCGGCCCCAAGCCTAGCCAGTTCGTCAGCGGTTTCATTGCCGGGGACGTTGCTGTGGCCCGGGACCCATACTAGGCGGATGTTGTTGTTCCTTCCTAGCATGTTTAATGTCTCAACGCATTCCAGAACTAATTTGGACGAGACTTCTGCGGCAGTCAGTGCTTAAAGTGCAGCTTGACTATCGGAGAAGATAAAAACGTTTTTATTAACTAGGGCCATCTCCAGGCTTTCTAGTGAACAACCGAGGATAGCGAAGACTTCAGCCTGAAACACGGTCGCAAACTCCCCCAAACAGGCGTATTTGCCTTTTGGTGGCCTGCCCCCGTAGAATCCGGCTCCCGCACGGTTGTCTTTCCTTGATCCATCCGTGAACCAAACTATGTCATGTGTATTACATTTTTGTTTACATCGATTTTATTATTATACACAATTGTTCCGCTTTTACTATAGGTAATTTACACACGATAATTAAGGGAAAATGGTCGGACCACTGGCAGTCATATTCAATATAAACATTAGTAACTGTCTGTTTGGCCGACTGAGTTACAATGCAGTGATCCAGCCAGCTACATGATCCGTGTGAATCACTTAAATAAGTGTAAGATCCTGAGTCTATGCCTAAAACGTCAACGTCAATACACGATAATTTAAAATTACTGTGGTCAATACAAAAGTCCAAAAGTTCTGCGAAAAATAACTCACGTACATCGACGTTGTAGTCACCCAACACATAAACTGTCTCGATGTCATATTCTTCTATTATGGCGCTCGCAGTACTCAAACAATCCGTAAAATCTGGCATATTTTCGACGGAATTTGTAGGCATATAGACGCTCATCACAATCACTGGACACTGCGCCGTAGTAATTTTTATGGCACAAATTCTGGGATTACTACACGGCAAGATAGTCACTTGTTGGAAAACACTACTCCTCCACAGCAGGGCCACCCCACCATAGGGCCGCCCTCGAAGTATGCCACTTGTAGTATCGACGGCCGACGTCCCGACGAAACCAAAGTCAGCGCTGATTTGCCCTGAAAAGGGTATTTCGTCTGACAACAGCCAAGTTTCTTGAAGGGCAATAAGATCCATGGAGTCACACAGCTGACGGATATAATCCGCTGATCGCTTGACACTTCTGCAGTTAAAACTTGCTATGCGAAACTCAGGGGTATTCATTTTGTCTAATTTAGTTTTCTATTTGCCTCATTAACACGAAAATTTATGAATCTTCTAAAAGAAATTCCTAATGGCCACAGATTGTCGTCCAGAAATAAGTTATAAAAAACCTGGTACTGCTTTGAAAAGCTGTACACCTTGATCATGGCATCTGATGGCATGGCCATGATAGGTGATTCACTGAGAGACTGTTCCAGCTGTCGAAATGGGGTGGAGACCCAATTCGTCCTACCCGCCGTCCTGGCCCTGAGAGCCACCTTTTTGGCCTCCATCTGAACAAGCAGAGGAAGCGGATCAGGGCTTCGAGGGAAGCGGTGGGTGTTGACGAGAGTGCACCCGTGATTATTAGACATGCCAGTCTCTGTACGCTGTTTAGTCTTTTATTACAGTTTACTTGTTTAGCCTTTTTATGCCACACTGCGCAGCCATATGTGGTAATCGGTCTCACTACGGCTGTATATAGCCTTTTTTTTATTAGCCATTGCCTTCGGCCGAATACCCCATTTAGAGCTGACAAGCTTCCAACAGGAACCCAGAGCACATCTAGCCTTTTTCGTAATATACTCGATGTGCTTATTCCAAGTGAGTCCTTTGTTTAGGATTAATCCTAGATATTTGACATCACCCGCAAACTTAATAGTTTTCCCGAAGAGTGTTGGGGGTCTTAGTCCCTCCAACTTCCTCTTTTTGGTGAAAGGTATCAAGACTGTCTTATCAGCGTTTACTGTCAGCTTGACCCTTTGGCACCAATCCTCGACGACTCTTAGTGCTGACTGCATGCCGAAGCATGGCTCCCCCACGTTTAAATTTCTATATTATAATAAACTTTGGGCAAATTAAAGTGTATGTTTGAACAAATATATGTACAAATTTTGGAAGCTTAAATCACTCTCCTCTGTTGGCAAAATAGGAAAACCTTTTTTTACAGGGGTCTTTTTGATTGATTATTCTGTGTTATAAAAGTTGACCAATCGTGTTATGCTATAGGTAATTTAAAGACAAATACATGATGAATACTGACAATGAATTTTGATTTCTTAGCTTTAGTCATTGCTGAGAAAAATCGATATCGCTACAGCCAAGTTATCAAGGTGTGGCCTTAAGTGGCTACTATGTAACTAGAAACCTTTGTGGGTAGTACTTAGTACTTGGTAGATATAATATAATAATATCATTGCCATTTGATATTACCCTCTATAATTTGCGGGAAATTGTATGTTATGAGGGTGTGGCGGTACCCACAATTCGCCTAACATTCCTGCATCGCGCTATCGAAGTTTCGTAGAACGGCAAGATATATACAACGTCTGAAATGACGTCAGTGGGCTTCGGCCTGACCGAGCATGCTATCTCGCTCGGTCGGAAGATCTTCCTTTTCGGCCGCCACTAACAACGTTAAAAGGGCGACTAAACCCAAAAATCAAACATCGTCCTTCTCTCTTCACACTCACGCCCGTCTTTCATATGCCAGGTGAAAAAGAACGACGCGGATTCATCGCCAAATTAGTTTTTTCTCAATAACTCGATAAATATGCAACATTTTAAAAATCCGCTAGGTCGATCTCTCAATGATAGAATTTTATACAATGTGTTAAAATATTTACTTAGTTCAATGCACGATTATGGCAATAAATGAAAAATTCGTGAAAATTAGATGCATCTTTGTGATTTTTTTCTATCGAGAAAATTTTAAGATATCGTGTTTTTGCTCAGATCGGATTCTCGAAAATATAATGTAGTATCTAATTATAGAAAATGAAACAATTCGTGGCTTATTTTCAAGCATAAAAATGAATTATAAAATCGACACTTTAGGGTTAGTCGCCCCCTTAAAGATAGACATAAAAATAATAAAGATTTACAATTTTTTCCCACTTTTATCCTGAATAAAAATATTTATATAATATTATGTATGTAAAGAAATATTTGTAAAGAAAATGTTAAATCTAACAAAAAAACAACATCTTCATGTAAAATTTTGCCAGGTCAAGACTACCAAAAAGTGCCAACGGATTTTGATGCCTAAATAAAAAATCATGTAAAAATATAAACTTAAATTAATTAAGAGTTTGACTGACAATAATTAAAAGTATGAAATTGTTACGAACATTTGTGGGAGAGCCATGCTTCGGCACGAATGGGCCGGCTCGACCGGAGAAATACCACGTTCTCACAGAAAACCGGCGTGAAACAGCGCTTGCGCTGTGTTTCGCCGAGTGAGTGAGTTTACCGGAGGCCCAATCCCTACCCTATTCCCTTCCCTGCCCTCCCCTATTCCCGTCCCTTCCCTACCCTCCCTATTACCCTATTCCCTCTTAAAAGGCCGGCAACGCACTTGCAGTTCTTCTGATGCTGCGAGTGTCCATGGGCGACGGATGTTGCTTTCCATCAGGTGACCCGTTTGCTCGTTTACCCCCTTATTTCATAAAAAAAGCAAATATGCACAGTGCACACGTTGTTAGGTACTATAATTATTTGCATTGCGTGGAACAATTTTTTATTTAGTTATTCCTTGATGACTTGGTGAACTTTGTGTCACTTCCTTCTACAAACCTTTTCTGAGCCAGCACGTTTTCATGTCATGTCAATTTCATAAATTATATTTTTCATCGGCGATTCTATAAAAAAGCGACGAAGAAAACGTATTGGCTAAGGCTCGGGCATTGCACCCGTGCTATAAAAATAGTTGAAAGTAAGGGACTCAATAAAGGCGTAAGAGTGCAATATCGGTTCTTTGTAGACGGTTGCTGTTTGTCGAGCAGCAATATACTCGGATACACACGATTTCACTTTAAAATGTTACTTTTATGAGTCGCTTGTAGGCACTTTAAGGATTTATATTTTGGACCTATCTATAGTCAAATGCTGGTCAACATTTTTGGGATAGGAGACTCGGGATCAAGGTTGGCAGTCGTAAGTCGACAGGGGATGATATTATGGCTTCATTTCAATGCTCCTTTCCACATTAATTGTTTAAATTTTTTGTTACCTCCTGTAACATTTACAACCCGGAATCAAGTCAAGCTTAGTAATGCATTTTCTAGTAATTAATGGAGGGACATAATAATATAACTCCATTTTAACGACAATTACTTCTTTGGGCCATGGCTCGTAAGTCATAGTCATGATGGATAACCATGTTTGTGAAGCCGTTAGCATGCACAATTGTCGACGATCATGGACGATCATAGACGAAAATCGCTTGTGCTAGAGCAAAATGGCAACGCGAAGAGGTTACATTATACAACTGTATACAGCGGAACACAAAAACTCCTGTTTATTTGAAGTCGGTTAAATTCATAACATTGATTGAATGATATCGAGCAAAAGAACAAAAGCTGTCAATCACGACCCTTGTCACCGCCATTTTGCAAGGTGGCGCGGGAGGGGTGCAGCCAATATTGATGGCAATTGTAGCACTACAGATGCACTTTGTTCCTAGTTGGACAATGATGTAGGACGCTGGAATGGATAGAAAGAGGTTGTAACATTTACGAAAGAGATTATTTTACGGACACACACACACACAAACATTTACGTTTATCTTACTTTAATAAAATGAAGAGTTTGAGGTTTTTCAGAAGGACTTATTTAACAGAGCAGTTTATGAGTTATCGTTATAATTGTCTGTCTGTTTTTTTTATGAAATAACGGGCAAATTATGGGCAAACGAGCAAACGTGTCGCCTGATGGAAAGCAACTACCGTCGCCCATGTTATCTTGCTTATGCCCAAACCGCTGAACCGGTTTTACTATATATATATTATATTGCATTGAGATAATTTGGGTCCCGGGAAAAGACACTAAGGATATTTAAAAAATAAATAAACAAGCCTTTTATTTCTCACTAATTGCTGTGTTAGTGAGAACCCCTTGCTATTTTTCGCTTTTAAATATTACTTTTTATTTAGGATTTTTTTTTATCCTGTAAAAATATACGGTTCCCGCGTGATAAACGAAATTTGGCGCAACAGAGTTGCGGGCCTCATCTACTATTGGATAATATAGTCTGGCATAAAAGTGAAGAAATTAAAAAGTGGCAACATCGTAGTGTCATCACTTTCAAATCAATGTAAGAAAAAAGGGATGACACTACGATGTTGCTACTTTTTAACTTCTTCACTTTTATATCAGACGAGCTTTTGCCCGCGACTTCGCTCGCGTTAAGAAGTATTATTATATACAAACTTACATCCCCTATTTGAACCCCTTGGGGTTGGAATTTATCAAAATCCTTTCTTAGCAGATGCCTACGTCATAACATCTACCTGCATGCCAAATTTCAGCCCGATCTGTCCAGTGGTTTAGGCTGTGCGTTGTAGATCACTATGTCAATCAGTCAGTCACCTTTGAGTTTTATATATATACGAGCTTTTGCCCGCAGCTTCGCTCGCGTTAAGAAGTATTATTATATACAAACTTTCATCCCCTATTTGAACCCCTTGGGGTTGGAATTTACCAAATCCTTTCTTAGCGGATGCCTACGTCATAACATCTACCTGCATGCCAAATTTCAGCCCGATCCGTCCAGTGGTTTAGGCTGTGCGTTGATAGATCACTATGTCAATCAGTCAGTCACCTTTGAGTTTTATATATATACGAGCTTTTGCCCGCAGCTTCGCTCGCGTTAAGAAGTATTATTATATACAAACTTTCATCCCCTATTTGAACCCCTTGGGGTTGGAATTTATCAAAATCCTTTCTTAGCGGATGCCTACGTCATAACATCTACCTGCATGCCAAATTTCAGCCCGATCTGTCCAGTGGTTTAGGCTGTGCGTTGATAGATCACTATGTCAATCAGTCAGTCACCTTTGAGTTTTATATATATATATATATATATATATATATATATATATATATATATATATATATAGATATAGATTATAATACTGCTAATAGTACTCACTCAAAAAGTAATAATAATTGATCAAATGTTGAGTACAATAATATCGAGTAAATAATTAAATTAATAATGACGTTACCTTAAAGCATACATAGGTATGTACAGGTGTACAGGTGTACAGTGTACATAGCCCCAGAGCGTAGGGCGTCCCCTGAATACGGCTAAAACCGGAACAACGTGCCAAATCTAGTAATCATGTATCATTGTATCTGACATTGCGATTTCGCTGACGTGTGATGTGTCACGGCCATTTAAACTAGAACTCCCCTCGTCTCGATTCGCCGTACTCCAGTGAATAACTTCTACAATCCACGGAGATCATCTCTCGCTGGTCTCGTCATTATGTTCGCAATACCCATCTGCGCTTATACTAAACCTTACGAGGAAGATAATAGAGACTGTTATACCGTATCTATTTATTTTAATTTGGTTATTGAAGCTATTATTTTGAGACTATTGAGTGTACTGTCGTAGGTGACGAATTATAGGCTTTTGAATGTAGTCGCAAATTGCGCTTTGGTTTGGATATTAATGCCTTCCGAGTCGTTCGACAGTTCCGACGATGTCAGGATTTGATTGTGTTTAAATATCCCAAGGATTATGAAGTTGATATTTAATACGAGTTTTGTATGCAACTAGTAGTATATGTATAACGTAGTATATGTATAACTACATAAGTAAAAATGTAATAAACATCACAATATATTTAAAAATGCAAATTATCAAAAAATCTCCATCATCTAAATAGTTCAACTATGCTCTTACTCACTACTGGTATAGTAAAAGGAGGGGAGGTAAATTATCTTCATACAAAGGCACCGCGCGCGGCTTGTATGTGTGCGCCATACCGGCGTAAAACAGCACTTGCGCTGTGTTTCGCCGAGTGAGTGAGTTTACCGGAGGCCCAATCCCCTAACCTATTCCCTTCCCTACCCTCAACTATTCCCTTCCCTTCCCTTACCTACCCTCCCCTATTACCCTATTCCCTCTTAAAAGGCCGGCAACGCACTTGCAGCTCTTCTGATGCTGCGAGTGTCCATGGGCGACGGAAGTTGCTTTCCATCAGGTGACCCGTTTGCTCGTTTGCCCCCTTATTTCATAAAAAAAAAAATAGTATCAATGCGTCGCCACGTACGGCACACAACGAAATCTCGGCGGTACCAGCCTCTAAAACTGGCCGAGATACTATGCTACTTAACTGGCTTGTATGTTGCGGCAAAATTCATTTATCGCGATCATAATTTTTCTGGGATAAAATGTATCCTTAGATATCCATACAAAATTTCAGTAAAATCGATTCAGCGGTTTGGACGTGAGGCGGTAATGTCAGATATTTCGCATTGGTATGGATGTATAGAATCATATTGCTGAAATCTGAAATGTATCAGTTTAGTACCATAAAGTTATTATACCTAGCAATAGAGCAACAATCTCGAGCTGTCAAACGAAACCAAAATTGATTTACGTCTTTGTGTAAAAATTTGTTTACGTATACACTTACACAAGCATTTTTCTAAGAGATTAAATTGTCGACGTGGCTATAAGTGCCGACTGGACGTCAAACGGATGAAAAAAATTAGTTCTGCTGTCATGTATCATACGTATCTTTTTACCACGCATAATAATAGTGACATCTAACTTGCTCAGGCCTTTGTTTCTCTATTCCGCTAGGTATAGTAACTTTATGTTTAGTACTAAAGTCAATGTTGTTAGCTCTTTGTATGTTACGGAGTGAAACCACAGCGCAGAGCCGGTACAGATAAGATAGACCAGGGCTTCCCAAACTTATTTGTACTGTGACGCCCTTAGGACTTTGCCATTTCTTTTGCGACGCCCCTCAACCCAGCCCCCAAAAATACTTTCTAATTTTAGAACCAGCCTACATAGATTATCCGTTATCATATAAACACTATTTTGATATTTATATTTTTATTAGGAAATAATGACCAAATCAAATCATGAGCATAAAAATTAATAGAGATATTTATGAAAGATATTAAAGCCAGCAAGGCTGGCTAATGTAAAGGATGCGCTTGCTTTTCTGAGCATAGCTTCTGAAACCGGGGATTGACTGCCCGGGAATCCCGGGATGAATGATTGACATAATGCGCGCGGTTCTCACTCGATTTGGTTGTGTTGACATGCGACGCCCCTAGGACAGTGTCGCGACGCCCCGGGGCGTCATGAAGCACAGTTTGGGAAGCCCTGAGATAGACTATAGAATCTCAGATTACGGCTTATTTGTAGCTTCAAGTGGCTTCAATTACAATAAATTAGCGATTTAGCTGCTATAGCTCTTCTGCCAACTAAACTGGCTCAAGCGAAAAGTTTAAGGGATCTTAAAATAGGATTTGGTCGGAAAATAGGAAAAAGAAAGACCTTAAAGATCAATTAAGGTCCCGTTTAGTTATAAAAGTAACAATAAATAAACTTTATAATGTTTTGTCCTTATCGATCAAGTGATTTATTGAATTTGTAAGACGAAGAAGAAGATTGAGTAAATATTTTAAATATGGAGTTAACCTGTAGTCTTTATTCACTCTAGTTTTAATATATGAGCTAGTTTAAAATATATTCAATGAAATGAAACAACTAGCTTGTACTATTCTGTTTGTAGTGTATGTTTATTCAAGTTCTTTTTGTTTCCCATTTCAACGATTCTATCCGATGCAAAAGGCAAAATAGGTTCCGTTTTTGATTTCAATTTGATCTATCAACGTTGGTAAGAATCTGATTCCGTATTTATCAAGCTTTGAAATACTCTGGGGTTCGTTATTAAATATTCAAACGCTTGCGGCTTATTCTGCGGAACCCTTATTTCTTATTTATATATCCCAATCAATCTTTTAAAGGTTTGTTTGGAAGTTATCAACTAATGGCCGGTTCAAACGAAAAACTTGCCAAGTTCTTTGATGAAGATTTTGAAACTTTGACGTTTTTGCCAGCTGGATTGATTATTATTATGGAAACTGAAAATTTTACTCTTTTGAAATGAAAAGTTAACGGTCAAAATGAAATGTTTCTTGAAGAAGAAAATTGATTGAAGACGTTCGAAATTAGTGGACCTATAATAAATAGATTGTTGAAACGGAAATATAAATTTGCGTTGTTGAAAATTTTGAGAAATCAAGGTGCTTATCAATTAAATAATAATATAGTAATCTGTTCAATATAACACAAATTAACAACGTAATATAATTTTCGGTTTTTGGCAAATATAAAGTTATTTTATTCACATTTAAAATAATCCAAGCGTATTTAAATAGCACTATTGATTGTTTATTTTCTTAAAACAAATTACAGAGCTGAAATCAAATAATTTATATTATTATATTAGCATTATAATTCACAATTCTGCCTCTTACGAATTAAATTAATAATGTCTTTTATTCAACCAACTATGTTCTCTAAATTCGTAAAATCCGTCCAAACTTCATCAGTATCATTGGATTTTCTTTTCGATTTCACCGTTGTTATTTCCTCCGGTTTTCTACTATCATTCCTATGTTGATAATGTTTTATCAGGTCTAGAATCTCCAGTTGCATCTTCGTTTTATATTCTTCTTTGACTTTCTTCATCGCTTTACCAATGTATTGTCCGAATATGAATTCTTCGCTCACTTCATGCGTCAGTAGATCCTTAGCTACTTCGACAATTACATCTTTTATGAATCTTACTGCTTTTGCATTTGACGTGTTTTCTTTGGTGTTTTCTATTTTCTGTTTGAACTTGTCAATGTTTAGCCGAGGTCGATGACCGGGTAATGTTATCGGTTGTGGTAGTGGACCGACTGATACTGATACTATTTCATCATCAGCAATCTCCTCCTCTTGTAGTGGTGTCAGATAGCCTGGTGGCTGAAAAATATTTAATATTAAATCCAGATGACGCCCGAAACTCCGTTGCGCCAAAATTCGCTTGTCGTGCGGGAACCGTATATTTTTCTGGGATAAAAAGTATACTACCTATGTCCTTTTCCGGGACTCAAAGTATCTCCATACCAAATTACATCATGATCGGTTCAGCAGTTTGGGTGTGCAGAGGTAACAGACAGAGATTTAACATAAGAAAGAAGATTTTTTGTCTCTGGAGGCATCTTATCAATATATAGGACAGAACATTGTGATAAAATGTCTAAAACATGCTCATGGTTTGCCTAGTTAACACCTCCATCGTGGGTATCGCAGACACAAGAGATTTTCAATTGTTATGCGGCAGCTGGCTGCCGCTTGGGGTTTGAGGGGTAACTTAATGGAAATAGACTAGTAATAATAATTAAAAACAAATCATACATCCTTTTTGTGGCTTTCCAAGTTTTAATAGTTCTCTTACTAATCATTGATTTCTATAAAAAAAGACCAGTAGCTCTACCATGAGTTTAAAGCTATAGTATTTTTCGATACTCGATACCGACTACCGTAAATTTTTAGTATGGCAAATTTTACAGAGCCTCTAGCGGTTACTTGCGGAACTAAAATCGCCATACTAAATATTTACGTAGTCGGTATCGAGTATCGATAAATACTATAGCTTTAAACTCATGGTAGAGCTACAGGCTATCGTATCTATTAAGCAGTAGCACCTTCGACCAAGCACATACCTTCTTCCTCATCTCTCTACCCAGTGCTGGTCTCCTGGTATCTCGGGGCAGCATGTGCCTCTTGGCGTTGTATTGTGGGTCCCGACGCCTTTCGCTCCTCTCCTCCATCCCTTGCCAGGATCCCTGTATGCATTGTCAAAGAAATGAGTAAAAAGTTTCTAGAAATCATAGGCGCTTTGGGATATTATGGAGATACGGCGTGGTGCGTTCAAAAATAAACTCTCAGATTCTATATATTCAGTAACCAGTGGAAATGCGAAAGTATAGACAAACTGTGGAGATATGGTGGAGATAAACTTAAGGTGTCGTTCCAAACTTTTTTCGTTCCGAAAAATTCAAATAAAATGCCACTTTATGAATTATGACAGACTATAGTCACAAACTGTGGAGATAAACTAAGGGTGCCGTTCCGATCTTTTTTCGTTCCGAAAAGTTCAATTCAAATGCCACTTTATGACAGAATATAGTCCTAAAAATTCAAATAACATCTTACTTTATGACATATATTATACTATAGTCTGTCATAAAGTGGCATTTTAATTGATTTTTTGTCGGTCGCGATTAGCCGCGGTAAAGATCGGAACGTTCCGATCTTTACCGCGGCACACATAACGACTATATTCTGTCATAAAGTGGCATTTGAATTGAACTTTTCGGAACGAAAAAAGATCGGAACGGCATGTTATTTGAATTTTTAGCACCTTAAGTTTATGTCCACAGTTTGTCAATACTTTCGCATTTCTACTTTTCGCCGTGCTAGCACTACAGAATTTACTTAATCCCATAAAATGCTTTCCTGGAACCCAAAAGATATACACAATACACATCATATTTAGTTAAAACCGTTCGGCGATAGGGTTTGAAGGAACAGACAGACAAAATATTAGTATGGACTAAATATTAGAGATGTGCCGACTAGTCGGTAAAACAGACTATCCGGCCACAAAAAAAAGTGTTACAGAAACTTCCGAAACCATGATCGGCTTAGCCGACTAATCGGCTAGTCGGCTGGTCGACCAAAGTCATGATCGGCACATCTCTACTAAATATATTTTCAAATTTGAAACACTTGCTTTTACAGCGTGACAGACAGACACATCCGCATTTATAGCATCAGGATTAAGACATTTTCACAGTTGAAAACACTTGCAACATCCCAACATTCGTTAAACAAAAAAGTTTATCGCTCTCCCAACAACTTTAAAGATACTGCAGGAATTAAAAACATGAAACTTACAACAACGGCGAGGAACAAAAACAGACCGGTCAAACTTCGTCTGTCCATTCCCAGCTGTTTTTAATTACCAACTGTTTCTGCCAAGAATAATGCTTGTTGATTCCACACACTACCGCGAAAAGAAACAAAAACTTTTGTGTACCCGATAGTGTAGATGTTGAAAAGTAGAATTTAATATATTGGTAGTCGAGGTTGTGACTTTTTCGAATATGTAACGTCTCTGCGGTCTTATGTATTGGCTGTTTACGGAGTTCGTGGGTTCGATTCCTGAGTTAGAGACTGCAATCACCATTAAGAGGGGTACTCTATAATTCTGTCTACTCTGCAACATGTATCTAGATTTTTTTTTTAATGAAATAAGGGGGCAAACGAGCAAGCGGGTCACCTGATGGAAAGCAACTTCCGTCGCCCATGGACACTCACAGCATCAGAAGAGCTGCAGGTGCGTTGCCGGCCTTTAAGAGGGTAAACTTACTCACTCAGCGAAACACAGCGCGAGCGCTGTTTCACGCCGGTTTTCTGTGAGCCCGTGGTATTACTCCGGTCGAGCCGGCCCATTCGTGCCGAAGCATGGCTCTCTCACGTCACTAAATATAACTTTATCACTTTTTTGTAATTTAATTCACCAGAAACTGGACAATATGAAAGGTTTCTTGATGACCCCAAAACCTGCACCCTCGCTTATAAAACTTTTACAATACCTTCTCCATTACTAAAATCAAAATAAAAAAATTTAATTTCCAAGAATCCACTCACTGAAAGCAATATCCTTGAGAGCGGAAAAGTGTGTCGAATATAATAGCATTTCGTGGAAATGATGCGGTAGTGCTTGTAAATATCAGTCCCCTGTTAGTGTTTGTCTGAGAACTGAGACCTGAGATGGCCAGCAATCACCATTAAGCCGATTACAGCCAAGACTAGACTGTAATACCTAGGAACAAGAGCTATAAAGGAAATTGTTTTATTTTTGCTGTTTATTATCTTCATTCTTTTTATTAGTTGCGTTCAATGAAGGAATAATAAAATCCATCTATACTAATATATATTATAAATTCGGAAAGTGTGTATGTTTGTTTGTCTGTCTGTTTCCTCTTCACTTCCAAACCACTTCACAGATTTTGCTTTTTGGTATTGAGATATGCTGGGTATTGAGATACTAGGAGTCCCGGGAAAGGATACTTTTTATCGCGGTAAAATCTACGGTACCCGCGCTATAAACTTTTAGCACAACGGAGGTCATTTAGTTTCAGATAAGTTTATGTAGGAAAAAAATAATAATAATAAAAAAAAAAAATTTTTTTCAGCAAAACCATACAAAAATTCCTAAATACATTACAGTGTCTTTTTTTGCTGTTTAAATTACTAAAATGATTAACTGTAGCTTTCACACTAAGATAACCTGTGTCGTGAGAGCTGAAAAATTATGCAGAATCATAATATCAACCCTAGTAGACAAGTGGTAAGCGATTATCGTAAACGCCAACAAAATGTAAGCGATTTGTCATAAGTCATCGCTTCGCTAGCGAATACTAATGTCAAATCCCATACATTTTTTGGCGTTGGCGTTTACGATAATCGCTTGCCGCTTGTCTAGGCCCTCAAGCGTCTACACCTGTAAAACATTACGTTACTTATAAAATATGAAACTTACAACGCCTCCGTGGTCCAGCGGTTTAGACCACGTACGGCTCTTGACTCGGAAGTCGTGGGTTCGATTCTCGCGTTGGAAACGGTTCGATTCTCGCGTTGGAAACGTATAACACGTTCCAAGCTTGGTTAGGACAATGCACAATGCAGGCTGACCACCTGATTGTCTGACAAGTGAGATGATCCGTGCGTCAGATGGGAGTGTAAAAAGTCGGTCCTGCGCCTGATCTCTCACCAGTCGTGTTGGTCGTCCGTCCCACTGGGTTATGACTTATGAGAGTAAAAGGAATAGAGAGTGCTCTTGTGTACTGCGCACACATTTGGGTTTTCATTGAAACCGGTCACCGTCACCAAAACCGGTGAGAGATTTATGATTATAACGCTTTGATTTTAAGTACACAACTGTGTTACTTTACTGTTTATTGTTTGCACTGTGGTGTCAACTTAAAGACTATCAGTTTCGAATGTCGATACTTCCACAAACAGTTGCAAAGCCTGCTCCAGAAAGTACCGCCGAAAGCATTTCTCACAACTTTCGGAGTAAATAAAAGGACAGCTGTGTTCGCACTTTAGATTTATTTCTACTTTGTTCTGGGGTTCCGCAGGAAAATGCTGGGGGCCAGTTTACGCTCGCGCTATTGAAATGAAAATTTCTTCCACTTTTCTCCAGATGTGTAATAAATGTTACGGATTCCATAATTTCGTTAGACGGAGACCACTAACGCGTAGACTGGAAATCTTATACAGTGTGTAACAAAAATAAGTGATAATACTTTAGGGTGTGTACGTGTTCCTTGTAGAGAGTTCATTGTGAAAGTAGCAGCGTATGGGCAAGGGCCCAAGCGTCACGAGTTTCCCCATACAAAAGTGAAAAAAAAAATGTGGTCTTTCAGCGCTGCTACTTTCACAGTGAACTCACTACAAGGAACACGTACACATCCTAAAGTATTATCACTTATTTTTGTTACACCCTGTATAAAATTCTCGTGTCACAAAAAAGGCTTTACTGATTTTAATCAAATTTTATATGCATATTCAGTGGGTCTGAGAATCGGCTACTGGGTACTTTTGTTGAATAAATAATAGTAAATTATTACAACTCGAGACTGACGGCGACTATTGTTTGTGCGACGGGATAGCGATGGACGTTGCCATGGTAACATACTTATTTAGTCACTTCAATAAAATAATACGGGCGAAATACTTTATATGGCAAAGAAACGTTTGCCGGGACAGCTAGTAATATTCTACTTTCTTACGCACTTCCGCGAGTGACCGCACTCCGGAGGGGTGAGCCAAGATCTTTTCTTTATCGCTTCTTTATAGAATCACCGGTCAATGGAATTGAGATAAGAGGAGTCGAACGTCAACGTCAACTTAACGAACGCTGATGTCAATTATACGTGGGAGAGTCATGCTTCAGCACGAATGGGCCGGCTCGCTCCGGTCGAGCCGGCCCACGTTTAAAATACCACGTTCTCACAGAAAACCGGCGAGAAACCGCGCTTGCGCTGTGTTTCGCCGAGTGAGTGAGTTTACCGGAGGCCCAATCCCTTACCCTGTTCCCTTCCCTACCCTTCCCTATTCCCTTCCCATCCCTACCCTCTCCTATTACCCTATTCCCTCTTAAAAGGCCGGCAACGCACCTGCAGCTCTTCTGATGCTGCGAGTGTCCATGGGCGACGGAAGTTGCTTTCCATCAGGTGACCCATTTGCTCGTTTGCCCCCTTATTTCATTAAAAAAAAAATCTAGATACATGTTGCAGAGTAGACAGAATTATAGAGTATGTCGACTTAGAACTGATGTTGAAATTTTTAAATTTGACGTCTTATGACGAAAATCGTCGCTAGGGTTGTTAACTTGTTACATACGAATTTAAAACTATGACATATTCGCTGGACGTGTTCCTCTTTGGTCGTATTGTTGTTTGTGTTTTGGCACATGCAGATAAAATTGTCAGAATCAAATTTTGAAATCTTTATTTTAAATATTTAAAAATAAATTATATCAGCCAGCGCGAGGCACATTCCGTTCATAATCCTAGTGAAACCCGACGAATTTGACAGATATTGAAACCTGTCTGTTTCTTTGCAGTCGAACTACTGGTAGTTATGTCTATTGTGCATGTTGGTTGGCGATTCTATATCTTTTTTATTCTATATCTTTTTCGTTGTCGCTTCGCGACAACGAAAAAGATATAGAATCGCCAAGTTTTGGCTAAATGGCCTGTTCAGATATTCCGCTAAATTTCTATTCAACTCATAATCTGATTAGGATTAAGAGACAGCTGATATCTATGTCTATTCATGCTATTAATATAAATAAGAAAGTTTGTCTGTCTGTCTGCTACCTCTTTACATCTAAACATCTGAACCAATTATAAATGTACGATAGCTGTATTTGTTTATTGAATAAACCGTGCGCTAGGCTAAGGCTTGATTCAGACTGCGGTCTGAATCAACCCTTAGCCTAGCGCACTAGCGGCCAGGTCGCGGCGGCCATCGAAAGTATGGTGTCGCCGCTAAACGCGTTGCGGCCACGTGCGCGTCGTCTATGGCGGTTTCATACTAAGGTATATAGGTAAGTACCGCACCGTTTGTCGCACGTATGGTGCGGACGAATGTTCGAGGTTCATCATTTTATACAACGAATTCTAAAATCCGGTATGTGCGATCACCTCATGACCGAGTTGTCTCTCTCACCTTCCTCAAAACTTCAATCAAAATTCTCCGGTACGGTCGAGAAGAAATTTAAATAATCAATTAAAACAAACTCGAGCATCTGCTTAAAATGTTAAACGCGATGATGGAATATTTGGAACGCATCAAACTTTTAAGTGGCGTCGTTTGTATTCCAGTACCCTTCTAGTTTTTAGGGTTGCCAAAACAAAAAAAAAAACGTGTGGGACTCAGGGACTGCCGCGGTAAAGCTATTGCTTATCAACTTATGCAGTTATAATTCGTATACATCTAGTCGCACGCACACAAACACCGCGCCATGTTAAAAGTCTGCCGAACTGAAACGACGTTAGACGAATGTTAGGTATTTTTCGTTACGGAATAAGTATCTAGATTCGGTCACCGCGCTCAAAGCCCGCGATGAAAGCTATATAATAGAAGAGCAGAAAACCAGTGTGTAACATTTAAGTATTTTTGTGGAAAAAACCAAAAAGGCACGGAAGAATTTACGCCCATTAACTACTTAAAACCAAAACTGTTTTTTTTTTTTTTTTTTTTAAATGAAATAAGGGGGCAAACGAGCAAACGGGTCACCTGATGGAAAGCAACTTCCGTCGCCCATGGACACTCGCAGCATCAGAAGAGCTGCAAGTGCGTTGCCGGCCTTTTAAGAGGGAATAGGGTAATAGAGGAAGGTAGGGAAGGGAAGGGAAGGGAATAGTTGAGGGTAGGGAAGGGAATAGGGTAGGGGTTAGGGGATTGGGCCTCCGGTAAACTCACTCACTCGGCGAAACACAGCGCAAGCGCTGTTTCACGCCGGTTTTCTGTGAGAACGTGGTATTTATCCGGTCGAGCCGGCCCATTCGTGCCGAAGCATGGCTCTCCCACGTATAACGTTTTTCGATATATTACTAAATATTATTGCTAAAATATGAAACAAGCTGGTTATATGCCATTAAATTATTACATAATTGAATACTTCGAGGACAAAATAAAAAAAAATCTGTTAATCGACAACCCTATAACTATTAAGAGGTCATGTTACACTGGTGATTACGTGCGTAAAGTTAGACGCCTTTCCCTCGATTTAATTACATTTTATACGTGACAAGTGAGAAGTATTTATTTATGTTTATGATTTATTTAAACTTTTTTACTAAGTTATTTTTGTCCAGTTTATAGAAGGCGCCCGCAACTTCGTTGCGTCAAAATTCGTTTATCGCGTAAGAGCCGCACATTTTCCGGGATAAAAAGTATCCTAAGTCCTTTCCCGGGACACACGGTATCTCCGTTTCAATTATTAACAAAATCGGTTCAGCGGTTTGGGCGTTGAGAGGTAAGAGACAGACATATAAACACATTTTCCAATGTTCAAAATTATTATGGATAAAAGGTGCCGATCGTTTGGCCGACTGTTCATAGGCCGATCTGAAGTGTGTGATTCCCCTGTATAGAGTTCACTGCGAAAGTAGCAGCGCTGAAAGAGTTACTTTATTTATATTTTTTCGCAGTTAACTCTACAGGGTGTAATAAAAATAAGTGATAATACTTTAGGGTGTGCTTGTGTTCCTTATAGAGAGTTCACTGTGAAAGTTGCAGTGCTGAAAGGCCAATTTTTTTTTCACTTTTGTATGGGCAAGCGCCCGAGCGTCACGAGTTTCCCCCATACAAAAGTGAAAAAAAAAAACCCTGAAGTATATAATCACTTTGTTTTTTTTTTTTTATCCTGTGTAGGGCCGAGACTGTGACAGGATATAGGAGATTCTGGTAATTCCTTAAGGGGGCGACTAACCCTAAAGTGTCGATTTTATAATTCATTTTTATACTTGAAAAAAGCCCGGAATTGTTTCATTTTCTAAAATTAGATACTACATTATATTTCCGAGAATTCGATCTGAGCAAAAACACGATATCTTAACATTTTCTCGATAGAAAAAAATCACAAAGATGCATCTAATTTTCACAAATTTTTCATTTATTGCCGTAACCGTGCATTGAACTAAGTTAATATTTTAACACATTGTATAAAATTCTATCATTGAGAGATCGACCTAGCGGATTTTTAAAATGTTGTATATTTATCGAGTTATTGAGAAAAAACTTATTTGGCGATGAATCCGCGTCGTCCCTTTTCAGCTGGCATATGAAAGACGGGAAGAGAGAAGGACGATGTTTGATTTTTTGGGTAAGTCGCCCTCTTAATATTTAAAAAAACTGGTTTTTAAATGCTGTCCTGCTGCAAGTTAAAAACTTTTAAAAACTTATTTTTTTTTATTTTACATGCACTTTTAAGTCTTGGCTCATCTTGAAATGCGATTAAGAAAAAAGTATTTCCGCAGTCTCGGAAAGCTGCAAGCGATATTCGACCTAAATAACACTGAAACAGCCAACAGCTGATATCAAATTCCATTCCTAACTAGATTTTAATAAAATCAGAGCAGTTATTCCGTTTCGCTGAAAAAACGCAATTTGGCCGGGCCCTGAGGGATGTATAAAAAATATGAAAGTTTCGGTGACCCAGAAACGCGCCCAGCGTAACTTGACCCCCAAGTCTAATAATTCGAGTGTCAAATTCTGAGTAATCAGAAAAAGTATCCAGTTTTATATCAGAGTATTACTGTCCATCATCTCATGTAAAAATTATCTTGGCGAGTGAACATGTACTATAATCAAAATAATAAAGCACAGAATTTCATACAAATTTTGATATCCATAATATCCATACTAATATTATATGCGAAAGTGTGTGTGTCTGTCTGTCGATTACCTCTTCACGCTAGAACAATGGTTGATTTACTATGGAGAAACTTTTAGTCCCAGGAAAGGACATTGGATACTTTTTATCTCGGAAAAATGTACGGTTCCCACGCGATAAACGAATTTTGGCGACGGAGATGCGGGGGTCAACTAGTTTTTTATAAACTGTTGTGGCTCGATTCGATGTTTGAACTATACCTACTGTTACAAAGATGTTGTTACATGATCGTTACGTGATTAAATTACGGGGCTTGATCAGAAGATAAATATGTCCATCTATACTAATATTATAAAGCGGAACAGTTTGTTTGTTTGTTTAAACGCACGTCACTTATCTCAAGATCGACTGGTCCGATTTGAAAAATTCTTTCAGTGTTAGATAGCCCATTTATCGAGGAAGGCTATAGGCTATATTTTATCACGCTAAGACTAATAGGAGCGTAGAAATGGAGGGATATGTGGAAAAAACGGGGGGAAATTATTTGAAAGTGTTGAAAGGGCTCAGGAATCTCACGAACTACTGGAGCAATTTTTCTGTTATTTGGCAGAAATTAGAAGTAGACCACGGGAAGGATGATAGGAAATTTATATTTCACAGACAAATTATTTTTGTGGAATAATTTGTCTGTGAAATATTTAATTTACGCGGGCGAAGCCGCGCGGAACGTCTAGTGTTGATATAAAATATCAACGTAGACTCAAAGCGGCCATGTTTTACCGTCAGCTGTATACAATCAACACAGATCTGTTATTCATAGCTTTACGAATCACGTTTCGCGACGACTTGTGGATGTATTTTTATGTTGCTTCATGGGTTCATTTCTCTACAAGCAATTTTTCAATGTTAAATATTAAAAAATGTGGTCGTGAGTTTGATTCCGATGAAATGTTTTGTTGCCATGCTCAAATATTAAAATAGCTGGATTGCAATGACACATATTGGTATGGCAAAATATTTTTCGTGGGAAATTGTATGAAGCAAGCCGCGCTACGCGGCAGCGGCATTACGCGACAAAACATAACTATGCAAAGTGTCGTATCGCGTCGCCACAATAGATCTCAAATCTCAATAGAACGAATCAGTAGGCCGTCGAAGTATTCTCGAAAATTAGTTTGACTTAGGGCCTGTTTCACCACTTATTGATAAGGCTATCCACCAATTAACTTGACAGATCAAGTATGGAGAATCTGTCAAAAAAGTTGTGAATAGCCTATTAGGCACTTTATCAGAAAGTGGTGAAACAGGCCCTTAGTATGTCGTAATATCTGCAGGCCCGCGCCGTGAACCTTTCAAGCTTAGAGTATACATTAGCAAGCTATAGAGCGCGCGCATCGCTCGTTCCCCGTTGTGCCGATCGTAAGCAGAAGTTCTATAGATACTTGTCAAACGTATAACGCAAGTCTAGTGATGTTCCATGCGCCATCGTTTGACGCTTATAGGAAAATATGTTCACACTCGTGCTTACAGTTCATACCTTGTTAGAAGCACTCTATAGCTTGCTATAATGTATACTCTATGCTTTCAAGTTTCAACGTACCCGCGCCAATTCGTCAGTTTGTTTGAACTTTGAAGTCGTCCTATTGGTTCGTTATGTCTAATTGTGGCGTCTGCAGCAGTAGTTTCGCCTCTCGCCTTAAAAGATCCATTACTTTGCTTGATCTTGATCTTGTGGACAGCGCTAGGAACTTCCGTGCCTTCAAGCGTTTTTGTCACAATTACTATTGGCAACAGTCTAACACAATAAATTAATTTAGCTCTAGCATAGTAGACACTATTATTATTAACGTTAATTCCCGTGGTGCTTCTCCCCTTCAGTTCTTTGACTTTCGGTCACTGCAACTTTGTGCTGTCTCCCGCTTTATATTGGGGAGGGAATCTGGAATCTTCCTACTCCTCCTATTTTCTTCTGATTAATTTCGTTGCGGGTCCCAAGACAGCTTTAGCATGTCCCTCGGGCTCCCTGAGATCATATCAAAGGGTTTTCGTGGTTGGATGCCGCTGTCGATCCTGGCGACACAGGAGATATAGTGGTGGAAATGTGTGGTGGGCCAAAGCCAGTTAAAAAAAAAAAAAATTACTTTGCTTGTTTCTTAAAAAACATCCCTAATTACCCGCTGTCTCATAAATATAAAGTTGGCGAATAAAACAAAATCTTAAGAGGAGTCCACACCGCCGTTTTTCCATGCAAACGTTGTCCCCTGTTTCCTCCCTGGATAATGCCGGTAGAGTTATGATTTTTTCCTGAATATCTATGGCCACTGTTACTACTACTATACTGTCCCTATGTTTTCTTTTTTTTCATAATTTTTTTATTAAAAAAGATAAGAACGTCAAAAAACCCAAAAAATTTGATGAACCCAGATTTTCCTCTGTGTTCAAACACCCAGAAAACAAAACTGGCTAGAATATACAAAAAAATAAAACATAGGAACAAAGCTCAAGTCTTGCTTTAATTCTTAATGAAAAAAGTACTTAAATCGGTTAAGTTTTGGAGAAGGAATCAGCGGACAACGAATTGAAGATTTTCTGTTATTTTATAAGAACTTTTGTCGTGTTGTCTCTATCGCGCTCTGCGGTGGGAGACTTGAGATTGGTGAGATAGCAACACATTTTCAAATACCTATTTTCAAATTCTCTCGCCCCTGGTGTATCCTCTTAATGGCGTGTCGCGGCCATACTTTATTGTGTAACTGCAGTGGCCCACTTCGCGGCCATTTGTCACTTCAACTGTGCGTGGAGGCGGGAAAAATGCTTTTTATTTATTTAGTTACTAAGTACTAACGGGCCCGACGGACGTTGTTTCGTAATATCTATGAAGTTTAACGCCTCTAGTCCACCGACGCTGCGAACTGCGAAATATCTGCGAAACCAATACGAAACAGGAATAGAGGAAAATATCAAGGTAGATACCGCATACACATATTGTACTTCGCGTGCCATATCGCGTTCCCAAACGACGAGCAATGCTCGTCTTTCGAAAGTCTGTTCTTTTTAGTCTGCTATCGGAATCGGACGTCAATCGGAATTTTGAAAATGCCTCAATGCCTAAAAGTGCCGTATTGAGCTGTAGAAATTCAAATAAAAAACGTTGGCCGAGAAAATGGACACGATTCATCATCGGTACGTCACAGTAGGTAGGATAAAAGTGACACGCTCGTTTTCATAGAAATAGAGCGGCATGCGGTATCTATCTTGATCTATGTCTGTGGTTACATCCTTCCTTCGACATTAACAAATACAACAAAAAAAGAATTAGCGGAATCAGTTCAGTCGTTCTCGAGATTAGCGCTCACACACATTAAGGGACCTATCAGACAAAGAGCGGTTACGCGTTCAAGCGTTCTGCGTTCGCATTCTATGTTCGAGCGGTCAGTCACATAGGAGCAATTCTGACGCGGTCAGAACGCCCACCATGTAACGTGTACAACAATAGTACCATCGAGGAAATTGATTCCTAGGCAGTTGACAGACCTACGTCATTTGGTCGGATCTTGTCGATTATATGTTAATTGTGGTCTGTCGGCTGGGTTTGACGTAACGCGACCAAACTACGTAGGTCTCCCATCCGCCCAGGAATCAACTTCTATGATAATTGATAGTACAACACAAAGAACGCAAAACTGACTGCTTGAACGTTTGACCGCGTGACCGTTCTCTGTCTGATAGGTCCCTTAGCGATTCATTTCTAAACACGGACTTAAGAAAAATACGGACGTAACCTAGTCTAATCACGAGTGAAGCATAGTTATGGCCGCCCGTGTAGGATGTGTGCGTGTCATTGGTACCGTCACTTAATGTACAATGACAGCAGGTTGTAGTACCTAGTTGCGTGTGTGAGTGTCGGTCACGTGTACAATAAACGAAATTGTCGTACCTTGCATGCATCACCTCTTTATAGTGTAATGCTACGTCCGTATTTTTTTATTAATTTATGTCCGTGTTTCTAAATGAGTTAAACTTCAAGTGACAAGAAACGTGACCTAATCGAATATGAGGACAGGGGACAGAAAATTTAATTCAAGTCTTAATTTCGTTTAAGTTAAATGAAATACAAACAGACAAACAGACAGTGACACAAAACCAATAATTGAAAAAGTCTAGATGCCTGCAACTCCGTTGCACTAAAATTTATTTATCGCGCGGGAACCGTACATTTTTTCGCGATAATAAGAATCTTATATCCCTTTCCGGGATTCGAAGTATCACCGTTTTTTTATGAAATAAGGGAGCAAACGGGTCACCTGATGGAAAGCAACTTCCGTCGCCCATGGACATCGCAGCATCAGAAGAGCTGCAGGTGTGTTGCCGGCCTTTTAAGAGGGAATAGGGTAATAGGGGAGGGTGGGGAAGGGAAAGGTATAGGGGAGGGTATGGAAAAGGGAATAGGGTAGGGGATTGGGCCTCCGGTAAACTCACTCACTCGGAGAAACACAGCGCAAGCGCTGTTTCACGCCGGTTGTCTGTGAGAACATGGTATTTCTCTGGACGAGCCGGCCCATTCGTGCCGAAGCATGGCCCTGCCACGTGTAAAAAATATATCTATCTCCGTATAAAATTTCAGTAAAATCGGTTCAGTGGTTTGGTCGTGAAAAGGTAACAGACAGACAGTCAGATAGATAGACAGACAGACGGACAGACAGACATACACACACTCTCATTTATAATATTAGTATATTAATATTCTAAACATTCTTCTGACTCAGCTACCTTTGTGTTATTTGTACAAAATATTTTTTATACCGTGTTAATAATCTCAAGGTAGGTAATAAAAGTCAATTACGAAATTTCTTAGCTTATTCAAAGGAAAATGAGACAAGTTTAAATATCTAGACTAGGAGATCAAAAGATCTTTTGACTAAATTAAAGATAACAACGAGCAAAGAAATTATACATTTCTACGGCTTAGTAATTTTAACGTTATTTTATTTAAATGTTATATTTTTAAATACAGTTTAGGAAGTCTTACTCTCATTGTTATCATTCATCATCATTCATCAGTATCCTTAGTTATAATTTCGGTGTATTTAAAAAACTCAACTTTATTTTACATTGCAACGTGACTAGGCAAGGAGTCTTAAAATAAGCCATTCAAAACTGAACTTTATTTACTACACAAGAAAGATTCACATTGAAGTGATAGACGTGCGGTGTTGGGTTGCTATTCCAATTTTGAAAGGCTCATTTAAAAATGTATCGCATCGCCTCGTCTCTTTGCAATGTGAGTTGACCCTAATACATATGACGTGTATTAATGTAAAAATTATAAGATAATATTTTGTAAATCTCTTCTTATATTTAAACTTTCGATTCAAATATTTTCAAATCCTTGTAATAAATCATTCGACGCGCATTTTGGGAAAAATTGTAGATGTGAAAAATCACTTTTTAAGTATTCAATATTTATTGGCAAATACAAAATATGATATATTATATCACTTGGATTGGAACGCGTCAGTATAAATATATTATTTTGTTCGCACAACGCGAAGGAATACTATTAAGACCCCTAAACACTGGAGGTCGATCGGTCTGTCTGATCCCAGGCCGATCTGACTGGTCATGAAAGGGCGAAAAAAAAGTTGTAAAAAATCGTAAAACATGTTTTAAGATTTTTTACAACTAGGTATACGATAATATTGTATTGTAATAAGACCTTTAGGTTTTCGAGCGTACCAAATACACATACACGTCTAAAAATGTTTATTAACCCTGCTATTCAAAATTGAGTAAATCACAAATTAAATTCTTATTGTACTCCACATCTTATAAAGCGGTTTAATCAACGGATCGCCTTATTAAACAGTCAGTTAACGCTAACCGGAGTATAACACGGGTTTACGCGCACTTAAAGACGCCTCATGTATGCTACAAGAGGTTATCACACGAACGACGAAAGTCGCTGGATAAAACATTGTGTATATTATAATTTATAATAAATATATATTTTATTTCTAGATTATAAATAGTAAATACATAATAATTAATTATTAATTGATTGATATTTTAATGACTACAACAGCTTTTTAAGTTCTTAGATATTTATTTTATTATTAAATTTATTAGGTAATTCCAGAATATTTTAAAAGATTGTTACTTTCTTAACCTTTATGATTCTTACTAATTTCATTTTAAAAGTTTATCTACTTGTGACTGATATTTAGTTATTTTATATGACTAACATAAAATTTAAAAAGATGTGTAAAATATTGTTGGCATAATATTTTGACATAATTTATATTGAAAATCTATAAGAAACTGGAGCAACCGAATTGTGGTCGCTATATTGTACTTAAAATCAATACCATAACATAATTCTTGTTCGCAAATAATTGTAATAATGAAGAATTACAAGCAATAAGAATTTTTGAATATCGGTATTACAAGCTAGTCTATTGAAAGTTTTGACAAATTGCAATCGCATACAAAACGCGCCGTATTATGTGCTAGTGTGATAACGTTATCCGCGTTATATTATGTTTCACACGGAGGGGAGATTAAACTTCCGTTCGGCGAGATTGAAGTGAGAAAAGTGAATTTGCATTTGAGTAAATAATAAATATTCATCGCCCGGCCAAACTCTGTTGTTGTGTGAATACATTAGCGACGATTCACGCACGTGTGATAACTTTATACGTACGTAGTTTGTGGCTGGATGGATGGTTGGATGAAAATTTGATACTCACATTTATTTGCGTCAAAAGAGTCCAAGCCTATGGAATCGATTTTGAATAGAAATAAAGCAAACGGTTCTGTTTCCATGGGATTACCTCATGTTTATAATATAAACTTGTTGTATTCCACTCATTTTCAAATGGCTTAGTAAAAATCTTGGAAACAAACGAGCATCACTACACCTGATGTGAGGCCGAGATCGTAGTCACGTGCGTTGGCGGACATATTTTATACTTAATGCACTGACCTGTACCTATTCTGAAAGTTGTGTTATACGAGTAGATAGTGTATTGCGCAGTTTTGTAAAAGATGAATGAATCCAAACAAAAATATGATGTCACAATATTAAGCAATAGTGTCTTTACTTCTTTACTAACTTTGACCTCTTTAAGCTTAACTGATTTTAGTGAAATTGAAAATACTTTGTTTCCCAGGAAAGTAAATATACTTTTCATGCCCGAAAAATGTACCGTTCCCGGTAATAGTTTTTAAATGCGGCGGGGGACATAGATACACAGTTATTATTATGTCTTTTTAAATAAATCGTAGCACCTCTACGAAATCACTACGACATAATTATTTTTTTTTTTTTTTTTATGAAAGAAGGGGGCAAACGAGCAAACGGGTCACCTGATGGAAAGCAACTTCCGTCGCCCATGGACACTCGCAGCATCAGAAGAGCTGCAGGTGCGTTGCCGGCCTTTTAAGAGGGAATAGGGTAATAGGGGAGGGTAGGGATGGGAAGGGAAAGGAATAGGGGAGGATAGGAAAGGGAATTGGGCCTCCGGTAAACTCACTCACTCATCGAAACACAGCGCAAGCGCCATCCCTACCCTCCCCGTAGGGATGGGAAGGGAAAGGAATAGGGGAGGATAGGAAAGGGAATTGGGCCTCCGGTAAACTCACTCACTCATCGAAACACAGCGCAAGCGCTGTTTCACGCCGGTTTTCTGTGAGAACGTGGTATTTCTCCGGTCGAGCCGGCCCATTCGTGCCGAAGCATGGCTCTCCCACGTATACAGCGCGGTGTAATATCTAGTTTTAAATATTTTTCTTTAAAATTTAATTAGTTTAGTATTTAAAATGTGTTTCTTACTTTTTATTATACCATATTTTACTACGATTCTACGTGCTACGGTTAGTGAACTATTCCAACGAGAAAAACAAACGTAAGAATAGTGCGTTTAATACTGCAAAAATTACAACTTGCACATAAAACACAGAACCCTTATTAAACACGAGCTTTTGCCCGCGGCTTCGCTCGCGTTAGGAAGTATTATTATATACAAACTTTCATCCCGTATTTTAACCCCTTGGGGGTGGAATTTATCAAATTCTTTCTTAGCGGATGCCTTAGTCATAACATCTACCTGCATGCAAAATTTCAGCCCGATCCGTCCAGTGGTTTGGGCTGTGCGTTGATAGATCACCATGTCAGTCAGTCACCTTTGAGTTTTATATACTTATATACATATAAATACAAACATTTATCTATATACTTAATAAGTTAAGTTTACAGAATAATAAAAAATAAATAATATAATATTATACTATCTACGAAACCCAAATCGTTTCATATTATATTTGAGTGAAACAAATGAAAAAACCTTTTCAGTTAAATAAGCTGAAATCCCGGCTATGTCTTAAGGCCGAGCTGAAAATGTTAATGAAATTTAAAATTAACTCGCTTATCTCCGGGCTTACCCTAACTTACGTAGGCTTTGAGTTAAGTTATTAGATAGCAACAACATCAGCGTCTCATTGACTCCCTAGAATTAGTAACACACGCTAACAAAATAACTATCAATGTACCCACCAGGTTTTTTCGCTCTTTTCTCCCTTTTTTATGAAATAAAAGGGCAAACGAGCAAACGGGTCACCTGATGGAAAGCAACTTCCATCGCCCATGGACACTCGAAGCATCAGAAGAGCTGCAGGTGCGTTGCCGGCCTTTTAAGAGGGAATAGGGTAATAGGGGAGGGTAGGGATGGGAAGGGAAGGGAATAGGGGAGGGTAGGGAAGGGAATAGGGTAGGGGATTGGGCCTCCGGTAAACTCACTCACTCGGCGAAACACAGCGCAAGCGCTGTTTCACGCCGGTTTTCTGTGAGAACGTGGTATTTCTCCGGTCGAGCCGGCCCATTCGTGCAGAAGCATGGCTCTCCCACGTCTATGGCTCTCCCTTTTGACATTCCACTACATATTTAACACTATAATTATATAATCTTAACAATTTGTTCATTTGTAGCATGTAGGTCTTTTGCTGCTGAAATTCAATACAAATAAAAAAACTTGAGAGGTGTCAAGGGACACCCGAATGGAACAAAGTTATTTCTTATGTTCAAAAAACCTGTATACATAATACCTAATATTATACACTCAAAAAACTATTAAAAAACGTCATCAATTTGTTAGTATTCCTGGGCGTCCCCAGGAATACTAACAACGCGTTGCTGTTTATTCTCAAAAAAACGCTATCTAGTTGACGCACAGGAATACTATCAACGCCCTCTGCCTGTACTGTAAAAAAGTGTCGTTCTGTCTAGCCTCCTTTACGCCGAACGCTTGATAAGGAACTTCGTTCCAAAATAAAAATTAAATAACTACTTTCAGCCTTATGCGGGGAGGTCTTTGTATGCATGAGTTCGACCAGATCGGCCTGCAGTCAGTTCGACCGGATCGACCGGGATCGCCATATTATATGGATGATTTAACTAGCAAACAATCTTTAAAAAAATAATTTAAATAATATTATGGTAGATCGTTGAAAAACTAACAGATAAGAATAAGAACGTTTATTTCCAAAAAAATGGTATTGTAATAATTAGAGAAAAAAAAACAACGGGTTGCACTTCGAGGATATTGGTATTTGGTAAAAATAAAAAGGACGTAGGGAAACACTTTACACGCACGACAGAAAGAGCGGAATTACTCCCTAAGTCCCTACGCCACGCCGGCTATCTCCTTCATTAAAATATTTTGACGTAGGCACGTTTAACATAATTATTATTAATTTATCCATGCATTTTTATCACCAGTGCACAATGGCGCGGGCGGTCAAGTTTTCATTTCAAAAATTTGGCGATATCGTGTCGGTATCTCTCAATACTTACAGAATAGGGCTTCTAATAAAATATTAACATGTGCATCTCGATGTTTACGACGGGATAAAGTGCAGGATATCGTGTTACTATTTTACCATATACTGTGGAGGTCTTTGAGTGTTGTGTTACTGCGTGTTTTGTATGTGCATCAGTTATTGCTTTTAATGTTTGCAAACAGAATGATACTATTGTTTAATTGTACTGTTTTAATATCAATTCAAGTAGGTTTAACACAGGACTTATTTAAAAAGATATAAAAACAAAATAATATTATTCTTATATCTATAATAATTGTTCTTACATAATATTTCCTACATTTATAATAATTATTTTGGCCTGTAAACAGTAAAAAAGAAAATAGTTTTTATAACCAGGTTTTTGTTATGGCTAATAAGAAACGTAATAACTGTAAGAAAATCCGCTATTGCTGACAAACGTAAAAATAAACTCTCTCGGATTTTTCCGTTGCTGACTGTAAAAAAAACAACTGTCAGTCGGCCATCTTGGGAATCAATAAGTTATTTTTAATCCGGGCACATTGTTGGACGCGCGTCTGAATAATTCAGCCGCAATCACAGCTCGTCTCACTTATTCATAACGCCGGCCATATTTAAGGAAGTTTTCATTTCCAGCGCGGGCCGTGAAAACGGTTTATCATCACTATCACCTGGTGTGGACTCTGTCCAAGATTTTGGAGGGATCACAAGATTTTTTGGTCACGAATAGTAATAGACCGTATTAAGGCGAGGACAAACCTCATTGAGTTATTTATTGACTCCCGGTTTACCTAGTTCCAATATAATAACGAAATGTAAAAAATATGAGATATAAAGCACAATATTTAAAAGGGTTCAAATCATAAACATTTTAATAAAACGTAATTAATTTACAAACTCACCTCCGACAAAAATCTTTATCATCGAAATATAAGTAATTAACTAGGATAACATACATTTTATTTGAATAAATTGTTAGTGAATCTATGTTAAAAAGGTTTGAACCGAACAATTTTGTTTCTTTATATTTATTTCCAAAGATATTTAAAAAACACATGAAAAATAACATAGAGAAGACCGGCTCCTCGAAACTACAATTTTATGCTAAGCTAAAATGAATCTTATTGCGATGCGTACACGACTTCGGTTGTGTGCAAGGTTATCGTTTTGGAATTGAGGTAAGTGCTGGCTTTATGGGAGATGATTCATGGGCAAATTACAGAAATACAAGATTTGGTCACGTTTTGCCAACCCCAGCAACACTGGATTGACATTAACCGACCACATGACGTAGATCCGCTATCTGCCTATTATCGCTGAGGGCCAGATCATAAGGCTGCATTTCCACCAGAGATGTGTTATGAGGAATGTGTTTTTGAGAACCAATAGAATCGCTTCATTGACATGAGCTTGCCATGACATACCTCAGCGCGGCGATGCTATTGGTTTTTTATTTTTTTATTTTTTATTATGAAATAATGGGGCAAACGAGCAAACGGGTCACTTGATGGAAAGCAACTTCCGTCGCCCATGGACACTCGCAGCATCAGAAGAGCTGCAGGTGCGTTGCCGGCCTTCTAAGGGGTAATAGGGGAGGGTAGGGAAGGGAATAGGGGAGGGTACGGGAGGAAATAGGGGAGGGTAGGGAAAGGAAAAGGGTAGGGGATTGGGCCTCCGGTAAACTCACTTACTCGGCGAAACACAGCGGAAGCGCTGTTTCACGCCGGTTTTCTGTGAGGACGTGGTATCTCTCCGGTCGAGCCGGCCTATTCCTGCCGAAGCATGGCTCTCCCACGTTCTTAAAAACACATTCCTCGCAACTTATCTCTAGTGGAAACACAGCCTAACACTGCATAGTCATCAGTCCTGCTTATGTTTGCATCATTTTGGGATCTTATTATTGTAATGAAGTCACGAAGAATCACCATACTATGTTTCTTGTTATATTTAACATTCCAAGCTACAACTATGTTTCAACCGCAAAGTTCACCAGGGTTCATCCAAACGAAAGAAATTCGTTCGTTAAGCGAGCTTTGAGTAAATAGAAAATTTAAACGAAATAAAAATTGTTCAAATGCAAAACCAAGACGCTAATAATTCTCGAAAAGCTATTTCGTTCCCTTTTCCCGGCAAAGTGTGCGGAGTGAAAAACTCTTCAACGATTTATGTTGTACGAAAAGTAAAAAACCGACTCCATTCAAGCATAGAATTCGAACAACAAAGCCGTTACGAAAATAACGATTCTTTTCGCACGGGTGCGGTTCATTGACGGTTTCGTATGGACGTTTAATTTAATTTGTATGAACGTAGCGATGTACGGTGCGTATTAGGAAGTCGTTGCGGCAAGGCTTAAATAATTTACAGTAGTTTCAGAGATCTTTTACCGCGTGTAATTTAGTGGAGTATTCGAAATGTATGTTTCGCAAATTCAGCATTCCCGTTTGGAAATTACTTTGGCAATGTATTGTTAGTTTATGATGTACTTAATCATCATCAAGTTAGTAATGAGTATGTCGTTTATTGAAAAGCATAACATATCACTTGTAGCAGACAATAAAAAGACAAAACGATCAAGTAAATTGGTGCTTGCGATGTCATTATGTCAAATCTATACATATTATAAAACAAAGTCGCTTTTTTTCCTCATGTCCCTTTGTTCCCTTTAATTTTTAAAACTACGCAACGGATTTTGACGATTCTTTCAATGTTAGATAGCCCATTTATCGAGGAAGGCTATAGGCTATATTTTATCACGCTAAGACTAATAGGAGCGAAGAAATAGAGGAAAAGGTGAAAAAAACGGGGGAAATTATTTGAAAGTGCTAACTTGAACGCACTAATCTCAAGAACTACTGGTCCGATTTGAAAAATTCTTTCAGTGTTAGATAGCCAATTTATTGAGGAAGGCTATATTTTATCACGCTAAAACTAATAGGAGAATTATTTTTTTTATGTAATAATGGAGCAAACGAGCAAACGGGTCACCTGATGGAAAGCAACTTCCGTCGCCCATGAACACTCGCAGCATCAGAGGAGCTGCAAGTGCGTTGCCGGCCTTTTAAGAGGAAATAGGGTAATAGGGGAGGGTAGGGAAGGGAAGGGAAGGGAATAGTTGAGGGTAGGGAAGGGAATAGGGTAGGGGTTAGGCGATTGGGCCTCCGGTAAACTCACTCACTCGCAAGCGCTGTTTCACGCCGGTTTTCAGAATGTGGAAAAAACGGGGGAAATTATTTGAAAGGGCTTATCTCGCGAACTATTGGAGAAATTTTTATGTTATTTGGCACAGATAAGAAGTAGACCACGTGAAGGATCATAGGCTATCGATTTTAATCATTTTTTCAGTGGCTATGTATTATATATTTCTGAAGTTTTAATAAGTTAGTTGTCACTGTACGAATATTAGTGAATAATAATAATTTTATAATGACAAGCTTTTAATTGATACACTACTAGCAACAATTACAACCGACTTTTTCCTGCATAATGTGAAATTAAAAACAGTCACCATTATCTTCATAAAGTGTATTACTAAGCGGTAAGCTGTCGAATGGAAGCAGTCTCAGTACCCTGTACGTGTTCAATTTATATCCAAACATTCAAATCTATCATGTGAGTGAACATTAATTAACAAGTCTGTACTATACACAATATTATGCTATACAAAGGCACACATTACTCCAATGGTATAAATCATACGTACCCATTAACGATGTGTCCGTATACAGGGTGTAACAAAACAAAGTTATACTTTAGGGCAGGGGTTCCCAAACTGTGCGCCGCGGCGCCCTGGTGCGCCGTGGAAAAGCAATATGCCTTAATTAGCAAGCAATTATAAGTCGGCGCCGTGAGTTGATCCTCCATCATTATCCGAAACCACGAATATTATAATATTATTTATGTAAAGCAGATAGATGATTAAATATTTGTTTGCTTCAAAGCTTGCGGAGCCCTGGGGCTACGTAAATGCCTTGTAAGAGGCATTGGCTCTAGGAGCCATCCATAAGATGTTTTTAGAAATATAATCAGACATCAGCATGGTAACAATTTAAAAACAAAAGACAAAACAAAAATTCAAAGACAAAATATTATTTTTGGGGGTCCGTCAAAAATGTCACACCTTAAAAGGGATCCGTCACCAAAAAAGTTTGAGAACCTCTGCTTTATGTGCCCTTTAAATAGGCACTAAAAGCATTTTTTTTCTATGGAAAAGCGTTCCAACGTCATGAATTTGTTTATACAAAAGTTAACAAAAGTTTCTATTTTAACCCTGCTACTTTCAAAGTGAACTCTAAACAGGAGACTTCTGGGGGCACCCTCAATTCGCCTAACATTTCTGCATCACGCTATCGAAGATTTCTGAGCGCGTCAGTATATATACGACAGCTGAAATGTATCATGAGGGCTCCGGCCTGACCGAGCATAACACCTCGCTCGGTCGGAAGATCTTCCTTTGTGAATTGTGGCCGCCACGCACTATCCCACAGACTCATTCCCACTTCCCACCCTAAAGTATTATCAGTATGTTTTGTTACATCCTGTATAACGTCAAGTTTCGTGTACTGTGTATCAGATTATTGTTTGTTTAATTAATCCGTAATGTACAGTCGCTTATGTAAATATGTTGCTAGATCAATGTTGCAAGAAAATAACACCTAAAGCCTATGTAATTTAATTTGAATTTTTGTCAGCCGTGGTCCCATAATGAAAAGATCGAAAAGTCACCTTTACTCTGATTCTGTGTGAGATGCTGATTGAGATTTTCACTTAAAAAAATTGTTGAAGGTTTTCTGACGAAAAATAAAATGAACGACAACAATAAAATGAAAGCAGCTGTTTTATTGTCAGTCAATTATCGGATCAGCTTAAACGTTATCCAATAAAAAGTTTATAGTTTATTTTACTGACACAATTACGTTCTTCCTGAGTCGATTGAAAAGCGGGTTTATTTGTCGAATTGTAGAAATATATAGTAGAATTACTAATTATGCAAGAAAAAAAATAACAAAGCCCCTAGCAAAGAAGTTTTCTGTAAGGATTTTTTATAGATCGCTAATCAAAAAGTATGGAATTGACATAAGCGTTCGATAATAATATAAAGTCTATAATCGGCTACTGCCAATTCAATTTTTTTATGAAATAAGGGGGCAAACGAGCAAGCGGGTCACCTGATGGAAAGCAACTTCCATCGCCCATGGACACTAACAGCATTAGAAGAGCTGCAGGTGCGTTGCCGGCCTTTTAAGAGGGAATAGGGTAATAGGGGAGGTTAGGGAAGGGAATAGGGGAGGGTAGGGAAGGAAATAGGAGAGGGTAAGGAATGGAAAAGGGTAGGGGATTGAGCCTCCGGTAAACTCACTCACTCGGCGAAACACAGCGCAAACGCTGTTTTACGCCGGTTTTCTGTGAGCCCGTGGTATTTCGCCGGTCGAGCCTGCCCATTCGTGCCAAATCATGGCTCTCCCACGTCAAAGAAAACGTCTTGGCTAGGGGCTCAGGTTAGTCTTCGGGACTGCTAGCAGATGTGAAAACAACATTTGGCAGGCCTAATTTTTTACTTCTTCTTTCCTTTTACCCTCCATCTTACATATATCGTCACTTTTCCTGAAGTAGTTTTTTACGAGAATTTAATTTGAAATTATCGAAGGCAAGTTGTCTAGATGCGCCACAAATAACTGTAATAAGGCCTATTTTGCCTCATTGCCCGCTTCGGCCCATTATCGTGTAGCGGTAAAGCTCTTAGCATCGAAATAGCATACTATGGAAGAGTACATAAGTGGAAAAAACGGTTTGTTATACACGGTTCGGTCATATCAGAGTTTCTACTGCCCTAGCTACGTTTTTGGAACGAAGTTCCGTGTCGCGCGTTGCGAAAGGGCGTTAGACCGAAAAAGTTGTAACGACACTTTTTTATTAGTACCTGCATAGTGCAGAGGGCGTTGATAGTATTCCTGGGCGTCAACTAGATGGCGTTTTTGTGAATAAACAGTGACATCTACCGTACGTTTATAACTTTGTTCCATGCGGGTGTCCCTTGACACCTCTCAAGTTTTTTTAAAATAAAGTTGGGGGACAAACAAGCAAACGGAAAGCAACTACCGTTACCCATAGATTGTCGCAACATTAGAAGAGGTGCATGTGCGTTGCCGGCCTTTGAAGGAGGACATACGCTCTTTTCTTGAAGGTTTGCAGGTCGTAATGGTTTGGAAAGAATGCTAGCGACAGTTCAGTTCAGAGTTATAGTTCACTCAATGATGCCCGCAATTCGAAATTCGTTTATCCCATCAGTACCGTACATTATTCCGAGATAAAAAGTATCCTATATTCTTTCCCGGGACTCAAAGCATCTCTATACCAAATTTCAGCAAAATCGGTCCAGTGTTTTGGGCGTGAAGAGGCAATAGACAGACATACAGACAGACACACTTTCCCATTTATAATATTACTAGATGTCCCGCGCGGCTTCGCCCGCGTAAATTAGGAATTTTACAGAAACCGTACATTTTCCCATAAAAAATATTTTCCCCGTTTTTCCCGCATTTTTCTGAGTTTCTTCGGTCGTATTAGTCTTAGCGTGATAATATATTATATAATATAGCCTATAGTCTTACTCGATAAATGATCAATCTAACACTGAGATAAGTTTTTAAATCGGACCTGTAGTTCCTGAGATTGACGCGTCCAAGCAAACATACTCTTTAATGTTATTATATTAGGTAGGTATAGATTTTTTTTATCTATGGACGCTTCACACCACGTCAGTCTGGCCCCGTGGTAAGTACCTGATGGACTTGTGTTACAGGTACCAGACAACGGAAATATATTTAATACTTTTATACTATACATATATTTAAGATTTTTATTATATGATACACATATTTAATACACATCCATGACCCAGGAACTTTGAAAACTTTTTGTTCCGTCGGCGGGATTTGAACCCGCAACCTCCGGCTTGAGCTACCAACGCGCTCACCACTGAGCCACAGAGGTCGACAAACTATTCTTAGAAATAAAATAAAGTTTTTTTTTAAATTATCGCTTGACAAACTCGAGTCTCGATCTAAAAGACTATGAAATGGTATAATATGGTAGTGATGATGATGATGATGATGATGAATGTAATTTGCATAGTAGCATATGGTTCCTGTTCTTAAAACAACGCCGAAACTCCCAAACTTGTATCTATAAAGAATCAGGAGTTCTCTCAGAACCTTCCGAACCACGGTATACCAGGTATATCTTGGTGCAAAATCTTACTTGTTGGTAGCATATGCTTAGAATACTTCTCACGAAACCGAAGTCACCACACGTTTCCCTATAAGTTTTGAGGAGTTCCCTCGATTACTTATGGATCCTTCATCAGATCACCACTTTTGTGAATATAAAAATCGGGTAACATACGGCGGAGTAATCGTTGAATATAAGAAAACGAACATAACACCTCCCCCATGTTGAAAGTCGGTTAAAATTGTAGCCTATGTGTTATTCTGATGTATAAGCTATATTATTGTAAAGTTTCATTAAAATCCGTTCAGTAGTTTTTGCGTGAAAGAGTAACAAACATCCATACATCCACACATCTATATATCCAAACAAACTTTCGCCTTTATAATATTATTAGGATGTAGCCTATAATATATTATCACGCTAAGACCAATAGAAGCGGAGCACCAATGAAGAATGTTTCAAAATCGGGTGATTTTTCCTATTGTGCTGCGTAAACGATAAAAGTTTCGCAAAAATTGGCAGAATTTTCTTTATTTACCCATGAATTAGTCACTCTCTCGGGTCTGTGGCTATTTGGTTGTTCGTTTTGTTCGGTGTTGCTATGTGTCTGTGCGGATGATTTTCTTGCTCTCTGTATTCGATGCCTATCCCTATCCTGGCTGAGGCGAGCCTCACGCTCTACAGATGATTCTCTTTCTCACTGTATTCGATTTCTAGCACTATTCTGGCTGAGGCGAGCCTCACGCTCTACAGACGATTCTCTTTCTCTCTGTATTCGATTTCTATCACTATTCTGGCTGAGGCGAGCCTCACGCTCTACAGACGATTCTCTTTCTCTCTGTATCCGAATTCTATCATTTTTTCGACTGAGGCGAGCCTCACGCTCTACAGACGATTCTCTTTCTCTCTGTATCCGATTTCTATCACTATTCTGGCTGAGGCGAGTCTCACGTTCCGTTGACGATTCTTCATCTCTTGCTGAACGTGCTCTTTTGGAATTCACTGTACTACGACCTATGTTCGAACGACGACGTCTTCTAGGCATGATCGTATAGTAATACCCACAAAGCAACAAATAACCCAATCGCAAAGCAAAAACAAAAGTCCGTTTTTCTAACCAAGTCAAATATATTTTTATCGACAATTCAGAAACCAAAGAACCAGAACCAGAATGAATATCTAAAAGAAAGCGCTGTGGTTGCTCCTCTGCGTTACCGTCTGCACAACCACACAATGACGAAATACACTATCTACTACAATAACATAAGCCCGAAGCTTATGAGAGCCCCCGGCCGGTTCCGCCGTAACCGCTATGTCCCTCGGCCGCCGCCGCGCGACATATTTTTTGATTCGCGTAAGTTTATACGTTTGAAAACTTCTAAAGTATTGATCGAAATTGTATAGTGTAAAAGACAATTATAATCTACATTTAATGTCTTAGCTTCCAAACATGTTTATTTGGATAAGGGTTAATGTTGTAAATTGTTAAAATCGCTTCGTAAATAAGCCATTATTTTTTGTAAAAAGTAAAGAACAAAAATGGCTATTGTGAGTTATCCCTAAGAAATAGACATATACCATCGCGGACTTTTTTGTTTACCTTATTAAGGTGTACAATACTGTAGTACATTATTTTGATCTATCTCGTAGGGTTTAGCCAGCGTTTGCAATATAAACGCAAAAAAATGAATTTATTTACGACATAACATTAGAAACCTCTAAAATTATCAGTGTTTCTATACCATATTATGCATATGTTATACATATAAACCTTCCTCTTGAAACACTCAATCTATTAAAAAAAACCGCATCAAAATCCGTTGAGTAGTTTTAAAGATCTAAGCATACATACACACATACATACAGACAGCGGAAAGCGACTTTGTTTTATACTATTTAGAGAAAATAAATAAAATAATAAAAAATGTTTTATTTCTGAGTAAATTTGAATCAAATTTTTTCAGAATGTCTACCCGTACCACCGGTTCGGGAACTACCCCGGCGAGAAGAACCGGGGTAAGAAACTCGCACGGGTCCCACTTTTTACCAAAAAAGTGAGAGAAAAATTGTTCTTTTTAAAATAAAGTTTACAATTTTGTAACTTAATATTATAAATAAAATGGCAACATAAATAATTGTAAGTCATTATATAATAATGTAGAAGTAGCCTTGCAAGAAGCCATCCTACTCCCAAGATGTGCCATCTTCTATGAAATCATTGACCTTATAATAATTAGTACGGAAGTATAGATTCCAAGGTTACAGTTCATTCCAGAGTAAGTGAGTTTTTATTACAGTAACTGGAGACATGTTTGAGCGGTCAAATGTATAAGAGTTATCGTTCTATGCTGTATTGTATTTCGATGGCTCTAAGCCTATTATTTAAATAACCTTCTGGACGTAAACCATAAAACTTACTTATTTATGACCCCCAAATTGCAGAAGCGAAGATGTTTTGAATATTTAAGAGAAAGTAAATGTAAATCATGAGGTAACTCTTAACGAGTGTACATTGTTTTCTGGTTAAGTATTTTAAAACTGTAGACTCTTCTTCTTCTTAATATAATTTCAAAGTTACAACTTTACTAGTTTATTTATATAATTAATTTTCAGTTCTTAGATAAAGACAGCAGATTCTGTAAGCTGTGTTATATTTTTATTCTTTTCCAAAAATCTGTAAAAAAGAAACTACCACTAAATCTAATTATCCAAAACGTTATCAATTTTATACAGATACTTGCCAGTTTTTACGCTAAAACGAAAAACATTAAATAAAATACTGTGGATGTATTGACAATCTTGTGATTGTCTCATATCTCGTATAAGATTTGATCATAATATCATCAGTGAATTGGAGATGTCCAATCGTCTAACAGCATACATATTAATGTGTCCGACTGTACGTCGAATCACAGTAGATATGCGATAAATTATTCATATCGACGGAGGTGAGACGCCACTTGTATCGGAGAATTGAATATCATTTACAGAACTGTACAGCTTTGAATGGATTTCTGTAATTTAACAAAGCCATTTGCCTAAAATCTAAACAAAAGATTTAGTAGTTCTACGCTACACCGACGTAGTACGTAGCTCTACGCTACACTGACGAGGCACGTAGCTCTGTGCTACACCGACGTAGCACGTAGCTCTATGCTACACCGACATAGCACGTAGCTCTGTGCTACATCGACGTAGCACGTAGCTCTGTGCTACACCGACGTAGTACGTAGCTCTACGCTACACTGACGTGGCACATAGCTCTGTGCTACATCGACGTAGCACGTAGCTTTGTGCTACATCAACGTAGCACGTAGCTCTGTGCTACACTGACGTAGCACGTAGCTCTGTGCTACATCGACGTAGCACGTAGCTCTGTGCTACACCGACGTAGCACGTAGCTCTGTGCTACATCGACGTAGCACGCAGCTCTGTGATACACCGACGTAGCGCGTAGATCTACGCTACACTGACATAGCACGTAGCTCTGTGCTACACTGACGTAGCGCGTAGCTCTACGCAGCACCGACGTAGCACGTAGCTCTGTGCTACATCGACGTAGCACGTAGCTCTGTGCTACTCCGACGTAGTACGTAGCTCTACGCTACACCGACGTGGCACGTAGCTCTGTGCTACACCGACGTAGCACGTAGCTCTGTGCTACACCGACGTAGCGCGTAGATCTACGCTACACCGACATAGCACGTAGCTCTGTGCTACACTGACGTAGCGCGTAGCTCTACGCAGCACCGACGTAGCACGTAGCTCCGTGCTACACCGACGTAGCGCGTAGCTATACGCTTTACCGACGTAACATATTATTATAGCTCTAAGCTTCTAAGCTTAACCGTCGTAGAACTTAGCTCTGTGCTACACTTTTCCCCCTATAATATGAGGCTCAAATAATAATTATATTTTTGTGTAAGTCTGTGGTGACTACATTAAGGAAAGTTACTGGGATGCACATCAAGTGACGTACTTGGAAACTCTAAAACACTTTATTCTATCTCCTTCTTGAGATTTTTGTAAAATGTACTTACTTTGATGTAAAAAGCTTGTTTATTAGACGAATTACGCTTACTTTTATTATAAATGTAAGTTTACCTCTTAGGTGTTTCTTGTTATAGAGTAGGCTGGTATAAGTTCCAAAGAGAAAGTATGATTTGTTTCATTTTGAAGTAAGGTGACAATTTTATTATAATGAAAAAAATGTTTTAAGAGAAACGATCTGTGTTAAAAATATTTTAATATTTTATCGGAGGAATAACAATAAACGTAATTGTCGTTTCTCTTATTTTACAGGTATGATATTATTATATTATTGTTGTATTTAGTTTGTTTATAATTTTACTTTTAGTGATTAAACTCTTATTTTACAGAGAAACAAATTTATTTACTTGTTTTCCTCCATACATCATTTGGAGTATGATGTATGGAGGAAAACATCTATATAAGAATAAATTAAACTCTTATTCAAACGTTTTTACAGAGTTTGTTTGGTTTTTTAAAAGATATCTACTGAAATACCTAAGTAAGATAAACATCTTCGTTGTATAAAAACCTCATAAAAGTATTTCTCATGCAAAGGAAAGAATAATGTGGTAATAAAGACATGGAGTGCGATCATGGAGGCTCTAAATACCTTGAGATATAAAAGTTGTAAGTAAAAATAATGCGGTAACTTCGCGTGTCGCAGGAGAAAATCCGGACAACTTTTTATGAGAGATGCTGAACGTGTGCTTGGTTCTAAATGTAAGCGCTAAGCGTTTTTTGACAATTTTAAGCTATTATCGCGAGCCTTAAGTGCAGCGACCAGATCAAGAAATTCCGTAACGAAAATAAACCTAACACATCGTCTAACGTCGTTTCAGTCCGGCAGACTTTGGCGCGGTGTTGGTGTGCATGCGACTTGACTTTGACTTGGTCTCATCTTCTATAGAAATAAAAAGGAATTTTCAATTTTGTTAGTTTCGTTATAACTCGAGATAGCTGAACTAATTTAGCTTATTTTAGTCTTAAAACTTTAGGGAACGCCTTTTCCCAGCAGCTGTGGGATAGCATAGGCTCTTAGGGCCTGTTTCACCACTTCCTGATAAGTGCCGAATAGGCTTAGCTTGACAGATCAAGTATGCAGAATCTGTTAAAAAAGTTGTGAATAGCCTATTCGCCACTTTATCATAAAGTGGTGAAACAGGCCCAGAATCTTAAGCATGAAGGTTACTTACGTAGAGTTAATCGGAGCGTACGGTGCGGACGAAGCATGGTCATTTGTAATTTTTTAGGTGCAAAAATTATGTTCCAGTGCACGCAGTGCTATAGTAATCAATACAAAGCAACAAATCCATCCGCTCCGTACGCTCCGATTCCAATCCGGTGGACGCGCACCCTAAAATCAGTTTCATATTATGATACGATTTGTGTTCGTAGCTTTATTTATATTCAATAGTTCCTACAAAATCCACCGGTTGAAACTTTTAACCCTTCGCTCGTGTCTTGTCCTGTTCTTTAACAAATATTTACACTCAACTGATGGGGCCGCAGAGCCTTTGTTTACTTTTCTATTAAATTTCTTTCAAAATATTTGATAACGATATGCGCTTTCTACCGTATTTTCCATTTAGGACTAATTATATTCATTTGAGTTAAGTATTAACTGTATTCAACATTTTTGTGCTGGCCCGAGAGATGTTGTTTTGCCACATTATGCGTTATTTCTAGCATGAAAATGCTATGTCCGTCGCGCCCTTGAAAGTGGATTTTCGCCCATGCGTGAATCTGGTCACCATGTAGACATGCCCGCATCCTATCATTTCATAGACTTTTCCTGTCATGCGGGCGCGGCTAGGAGCATATTATCACCCGCTTACGGACCAGAATAAGGCGGTAATCCGTATGACAGGAAAAGCCCTCTATTTGTCTAAAATATAGTATATTTTAGACAAATAGGGGCTTTACCAAATTCATTATAAAAAAATTCTTTTCAAAGGTTTTGAACTCGTGTAAAGCCGGGGCGAGACGCTTGTTAAGAATAAACACATGAACGCATTCACAAGGTAAGCCACGGTAAACATTGAACAAAGGTACCTTTTACGTATTTACGGTATTTGAGCTCCAAAGGTTTTTTGTTCGGTTCAAAAAGAATTAAAAGGAGCCTGTATATTTGGATTATACGAGTAGTGGTGAGAGCGTTAAGAGCCTTTAATCTTTTTAACTGACTTCCAAAAAAGGTCCTATGGTTGAATATATTTTTTTAATTAAAAACTTCTTGAGCATTTTTTGAGATGTGATGTGTGACGAGTGGAATGTAATTTAGTATAATAGTGATGTTGATCATAGAACGTAATCTTAGAGGTTTTGTGAATCTGAAAGTGTTGGACATTTTGACATTTCAGAATTCTATTTTGTAGATTGAAAAAGAACTGTAGCGATTAAGGAACAAAGCGGTTTTTGAATTATTGTTGATGATTTATATTTTCAGAGCGAAGTAACCACTATTTAAATACTGTAAGTCCTAAGCACAGGACAATATTTTTTTATGTCCGTATAGCACTTAGCTCTACGCTACACCGACGTAGCACGAAGCTCTACGCTACATCGACGTAGCACGTACCTCTACGCTACACCGACGTAGCACGTAGCTCTGTGCTACACCGACGTAGCACGTAGCTCTGTGCTACACCGACATAGCACGTAGCTCTACGCTACACCGTCGTAGCACGTAGCTCTACGCTACACCGACGTAGCACGTAGCTCTGTGCTACACCGACGTAGCACGTAGCTCTGTGCTACACCGACATAGCACGTAGCTCTGTGCTACACCGTCGTAGCACGTAGCTCTACGCTACATCGACGTAGCACGTATCTCTACTCTACACCGTCGTAGCACGTAGCTCTACGCTACACCGACGTAGCACGTAGCTCTGTGCTACACCGACATAGCACGTAGCTCTGTGCTACACCGTCGTAGCACATAGCTCTACGCTACATCGACGTAGCACGTATCTCTACTCTACACCGTCGTAGCACGTAGCTCTACGCTACACCGACGTAGCACTTCGCTCTATGGTACAGTGACGTAGCACGTCTCTATGCCACACTCTGTATTAACTCTATGCTACACTGACATACCACTTAGAATTTTGTAGTTTGAAAGAAAACAGATTGTATTGAATAATTAACGAAGCATAATAGTCCTTTCGCCTTTATAATATTAGAAGGACTAGTATCCTTCTAATATTATAAAGGCGAAAGTTTGTTTGGATGTATGGATGTAGGGATGTACGGATGTATGGATGTTTGTTACTCTTTCACGCAAAAACTACTGAACGGATTTTAATGAAACTTTACAATAATATAGCTTATACATCAGAATAACACATAGGCTACAATTTTAACCGACTTTCAAAATGGGGGAGGTGTTATGTTTGTTTTTTTTGTTTTGTTTTGTTCAACGATTACTATAGGGTATCATCCCAATTTGGTATTATATTCACAAAAGTGGTGATCTGATGAAGGATCCATAAGTAATCGATGGAACTCCTCGAAATTTATAGCGAAACATGTGGTGACTTCGGTTTCGTGACAAGTATTCTAAGCATATTATGCTACCAACAAGTAAGATTTTGCATCGAGGTATACCTGGTATACCGTGGTTCGGAAGGTGCTGAGAGAACTTCTGATTCTTTATAAATACAAGTTTGGGAGTTTCGGCGTTATTTGAAAAACGGAAAGCATATGCTACTATGCAAATTACATTCATCATCATCATCATCACTACCATATTATACCATGTATCGTCCCATGGTTATGACTTATGAGCCTATAATGACCCTGTTATTGGTACTTTTCATAGTCTTTTAGATCGAGACTCGAGTTTGTCAAGCGATAATTTAAAAAAATATATACTTAATAATATAAACCTGAAGAGTATGTTTGCTTGAACGCGCTAATCTCAGGAACTACAGGTCCGATAAACTTATTTCAGTATTAGATAGCTCATTTATCGAGGCTATTAACTAGGCTATAGGCTATATATTATCACGCTAAGACCAATACGACCGAAGAAACTCAGGAAAATGTGGGAAAATCGGGGGAAATATTATAAAGGGTTTATCTCACGAGCTACTGGAACAATTTTTATAGCAATATTTGGCACAGATATAGAAGAAATCCCACGTGAAGGGAGGTATACATAGCTATTATTTATGGGAAAATGTACGGTTTCTGAAAAATTCCTAATTTACGCGGACGAAGCCACGCGGGACATCTAGTACTAAATATTGCAATGGCATAGTAGAATTGGAATACTGAACTAACACGGAACTCATACAATTACCTTCTAACAATAGTACCGTTAGTTAAGACAATGCTAGAACGATATAATATGTCGAAATTTCGGATACTATTTGCTTAGCTCGTCAAACTTACGTTTGATTTAACGTATACGAGTCAATGGATTCTATAGAATATCAGGAATGAATTGAATTTTCACAGTGTGGTCTGAGAATAGGCAAACACCTAATTAATGTAATGCCATGAGTGACATAGCCTTAATGTTTTTCAAAAGTTTGAAAAAAAAATTCGGTTAAATAAGATTTTCTTAAGAAATAAAAAAAAAACTGGCCTGATTTTTATCTAAAAACAGTGTTGATTTTGATCAAAAACTTGCACTTACACTTAAAGAAACAATTTTCTTTCACATAACCTATAACATTTTCAAATTAAGACGCCCATGAATTTCTCAATATTTAATAAGAATTCCACCACGTTTCCCCACTGCGAGGAATTTGGATTTAATTTTTCCTCCGGAATCCGGCCCCGCCAGGCCCGTATTTAGCGCTATGATTGAAAAATTTTATTGACGAAGGAGTCACGTATCTTGTGAGTTGTCCTTGCTCGGGGTGGAATTTTTATACTTTTAGGGTTCCGTTGTCCGCACCCAAAGAGTAAAAACGGGACCCTATTACTGAGACTTCGATGTCTGGCGTCTATGTGTCTCCAGGCTGTATCACAATAACCGCTATAGCTAGACAAAGTAGACATCTGAAATTTTCACAGATTGTGATATCTGTTGCCGCTATAACAACAAATACTAAAGACAAAATAAAATGAATAATAAGCCTAGCCTGGCTGTAACTCGAATGAGCGAGTCTGACTCGCACTTGGTCGATTGTTTCATGTTATTAGGACCACATAAATACGGTACATAGGAGTCAAGATTAATCTTGTATCAATACAAGGTAGTGTTTTTTGTCTTTCCTGTGTGTTAAAATCTTAAAAACGACATGAGGGGTTTAAATACGATTTATTTAAGTAATAATTAAATAAAGTGATTTAACCGACGATAGTTACTTTCCATCAGCAGACCAGTATGCTTGTTTGCCCCCTTTTTTATAAAAAAAATAATAATTCACATTCGCATCCGCATCCGTATCCGCATCTACATTCAGCTTCCGCATTCGTATTTGTGATGGCGATCGCATTCGAAATCGTATCCGTATTCGCGGTCGTGGAAGCTGCTATAATAGATTTTATCTGGCACTATTGATTCCTTATTTCCAATTTGGGTCACTTTAAAATAAACAGTACGAGACGTTTTTCCTGCAGTCGCTGTCGGAAATATCCGTTTTTTCCATTCAATTTCACGGATCATTTGTACAGACCGTTTCGTGAACCAAATTTCTACGAAAACGAACCTTTTTGCTTTAAAATAAAGGTGAGCTGTGAATGTCCGTTAACCTCGATGTTCTGTACCTACTCGACATTATTGTTTTACGTTTCATTATTAACAATTTTATTGATATTTTTCTGTTAATTCAGATTTCGGTTAAATTGATTTATAGGGAATGTTTCACGTGACGAGGAAAAGATCCATATCATAGTATCGTGATAAATGTAACAAGGAAACTTATGAGCATCAAAAATATAATTACAACTTTAAAAAAACCCACCACTGAGCGGGCTGATGACAATGAACTGTTGCTAAGAACATTCTAATTAAAATAAAAAAAAGAGATCAAAATCGGCCTACCCATTTAGATGCTACGATGCCACAGATAGACACACAAACAGACACGTCAAACTTACGACACCCCTCTTTTTGTCGGTGGTTACAAACTTGTGTCACTATGAAACGAGAATAGCATAACATGTGCGATAAGACAAAGACCATAATAAATATTTTCTGGACAATATTTTTAATACAAACAGATATACGCTTGGAGGTATGATTGCAGTAAAAATTGCAGTGATCGAAAGCTAACATCGGGCAATATCTCCGACGTTACGTAAGTGATTCCCCGACCCCGGCCGGCCACAAATAGATGGACGGCCTTCTTCTCATAGAACATTTTGTAATAAACAGAGGCGCAAAACTGAGGCGCTTTTCCTATCGTGTGTGTTGTCTCCAACGTGTGAATGTATTCCGCGTTCGGGTGACAATTTTAGGGCTCCATTCCACCGCGGCACACGGAGAGGCTACGCTTTTGCGTCAAGCTTCGCTTTGTAAGAAAATATATGTGACTGTTTCCACTGCAACCCACGGACACGCTACGCACGTAGCTTGCTCGAATATGGTGCACACGTTCCTCAACGCTGGCCACGCTACGCATGCTATAGATCAGTTAACTAAAGCTGGCTCGCTCACAGTGCTCACACTTATACAACTTCACTATACAGTATGTTTAAAAATATAATATGTTTGCATCATAATAAAAATTATTGTATAATCTGCGTACGATAATAATATGCTATCGTACATCGTACGTACGCACAAAATTATCGTATGTGTACGAAACTATCGTACGGTTCCGAACCCTGGCCGCGCGCCGATCACACGTTACCGACTTGTAACATCACGCTGTATTTATAAACAGTAGTATAAGAAAAACAATAACTGTCCCCTTCACGCTCATAAGATAGACCGCACGCGAGAGAGACGGACAGACTTTTTATGATGCGTATGACACTACACAAGCACAATTTTTTATTATAAAAAAAAAGAAAAAAAAAAAAACACAATGTTTAAATGTGTTGATCGTGCCAGCTCTTGTTAACTGACCTGTATGCACGGGATAAACGGAAGCGTGTACATAGGCAGTGGAAACGTTGACCCACGTAGTCAAAGAAATAAATCCGTGCACGTCCACGTGTTCGCGTGGCCGTGCACAGCGTGCGCCGCGGTGGGTTGGCGCCTTTATGCTCGTGGCCGCCCGCCTGTTTACTGCATGACAGAAAAAATATCTTTGAAATGTATATAGGAGGAGTAATGTAGGTAGGATGCGGTCAATTTTGTCCGTCTTGGCTACAGGCTAAGGCCCGCGCGCGGGCGATGCCATGCTTGGCAGGAAAAGCGCTCTAACACTCAAGCTCTAAAAATACTGATACGAGTTTCTAGTTGCACTATATTTTGTGTAAATTTTAAAACGGCTCTACAATTATAAAGTAGGTAGGCTTTTTGCTTTGATAAGCCAATACTATGTTACTAAACAGTTCCTACATAAGTGTAAGGCAGCAAATATCGAAATTTAAATTTTTTTTTCGTGTTATGCAACATCTAGAATATTGTTATGCCTTTAAGGGCATAGGATACACAGCTTTTTGTGTTTATCATATTTACAAATATACGGAAAATAAGAAGACTCAATATATAGGAACAATAAGGATAGTTATAATGTAAATAACCTAATTATATCAACAACAAAAACAACAAAGACGTATTATCAACAAGGACATCTCAAAGTTTCTAACTTTTCCTTTTGATATATCTTACGACTTTTCTTTTGTTTGATATCTACCTAATCATTAAATACAACTTTTTTTGGTAAGATCAATGGAAAATAAAATCTAGTGTAGCAGTGCGTAAGAAAAAATTTGCAATATTAAACATGTGCTATTTGTACTGCATAAAACTCCACAGCCCCCTTAGACAAAGTATCTTTCGTTAAAAACGATGACGTAATTCGTTATCAAAATGTATGCAATTTGACATAATATGCTCGCTATGCTCGCTATCGCTACGAAATATCATATTTCGTTTGCGAAGACAAATGTCAAATTCCATACATTTTCATAACGAATTTCGTCATCGTTTTTTACGAAAGATACTTTGTCTAGGGCCCCAGGCCTGCATCGCGCTTTAAAAGTTTTCTAAGTACGTCGCCATCCATCCATACTTCCATACTAATATTATAAATGCGAAAGTGTGTCTGTCTGTCTGTCTGTCTGTCTGTTACCTCTTCACGCGCGAACCGCTGAACCGATTTTGCTGAAATTTGGCATGGAGATATTTTGAGTCCCGAGAAAGGAAATAGGATAGTTTTTATTCCGGAAAAAGGTACGGTTCCCGCGCGATAAACGAATTTTGGCGCAACGAAGTTGCGGGCATCATCTAGTAGTATTATATACCACAGCTGAAATCATTCGCATGGGTTTGTCTGACCGAATATAACAATTAACACCTCGCTCAGTCGAAAGATCTTCCTTTGGTGCAGCGGACTTTATTCCACATACATAATATTATTGTTTTGTCACACAACTTGCACTATACAATAATAATAATAATATAATATCTATGGACGCTTCTAATTATAATAATTATAGTCTCTTTGTACGCCATTGCACTTTTTGTTTATAAATATAAGTACAGAATTGAGTTGCTTAGTAAGCAATGCTTCTATTACTCATATACCATAAAACGAAGTATTTTAAAGATTTTCAATGAGAAACATTCTCGATTAACAAAAAATTTTTACCTATTTTCAACATTTACCTACACAAAATCGTCTTTTCTGAGCATTTCGCAGCAGCAATTCGATTGGCATTTTAAATTCCAATTCGTTTCGAGTGGTGTCTCTACATGATAATCTTTGCGCAGGCTGTATTGATAAATTGAGCATTCGAGCTAGATTGAGACGCCTACGTATTGCAAGGAAGAGGTTCTTATAGTTTCAATTTGAGAGGTTCGTGTCTATTTTTATAAAAGAATCGTGGGTAGACTTGATTCCTGGATTTTTGTAATAAGACTTTCTATTGAATTCTATACTAGTATGTCTGTTACCTCTTTAAGTTTTTACTGTTGAATAGGTTCTGTTCCGTTACTTATCCGAAAATAAAAATTGTTATCTCTATGGCATCTAAAAGGGCTCTGACGACCTCTGTGGCTCAGTTGGTGGACTGTTGGTAGCTCAGGTGGGGGTCGCGGGGTCGAATCCCGCCGAAGGAGCAAACAGTTTTCAAAGTTCCTGGGTCATGGATATGTATTAAATATGTGTATCGTATAATAAAAATCTTATACACATGTGTAGTAATATAAAAATATTAAATATATTTTCGTTGTCTGGTACCCGTAACACAAGTTCTTCCGGTAGTTACCTCGGGGTCAGACTGACGTGGTGTGAAGCGTCCATAAATATTATTATTATTATCTGGCTGTTACCTCTTTAAGTTTTTACTGTTGAATAAGTTCTGCTCCGTTACTTATCCAAAAATAAAAATTGTTATCTTTATGGCCGGTTTTCAATATTTTAATCCAGTAATCCAATCCAGCGCTGAAATGCTACTGGAATGAAGTAAACGGGCACTGGAATGTAACTTGGTTGATTTTAGTTTTCATTTGATCATATCGCGTTTTAACCACACTAATTAATTAAGAAACTACGCTATGTTCTTTTCCGGCACTCTATGCCTATCCGCATTAAGCTGTAAATAGGTAACAGATAAATAAACAACACATTTTAGAATTGATAATACGATAAACATTATCTGACACTTCATTGGCAATCACGGTTTATATGGAAAATGACAAGTTTTTGACAGGGAGTCAATGACCGCTAGCGACAAGTTAGCCCGAGTGGAGTATAGTACAGCTGTACGGCTCAACACAAGCTGATGCTCATAACCAAGTAAATAATTACTCATTCGGCACTCGCTTAAGGCTTTTTGTGTTACTTAGCGGCAGATGTACAAGGAATAATTAATTATAACGAAACAGGGGCCCAAACAGGGGCCGAGCGGGGCCCAAACAGATTTATCATGCGGTCGAACCCTGCGAAGGCCGGAATCACGAATTAGGGCCTAAATGACCCCTACCGAATTATGTCCGACCGAAACGTCTGCATGCAACCGTTTAAACGGGATTAAAGTTCTTAGTGACGTCATGAATTTCGTTCGTACCTCGCCTTAATAATGAGGCGTTTTTAAGGCGATTTTAAGGGTTGTCACGTTCAAGATTTGCTATTGAAATATGACTGTAGAACTGATTAAAACGTAATCATTAACCTAGTCAAGTATTTTTCGTTAAAAACTGAAAACTTACTACCACAGACTGGAAGTCGTTCGCGCGTTGATTCTTTTTAAGTTTAGAACATTTTTATTTTTAACATTGTTTTTCTTTCTGATTTGACTTTTTTGAAAACTGGTGCTGCCTAGCAGAGGAAGTAGAAATCCTCTTTATACCGCTCAGTGATAATACGAGTGTGTGCCTTGTTTCCTTGTCAGTTCTACAACACTCCCGTAGAACAACCCGTTGTTTTTGCCAACAAAATATTTTTAGCGTAATATTACCAGACTTAAAACTTGAAATACATGCTTTTATAATTTCCAAAAGCATCCTTTTTTTGACAAGCCAATAGAATTCCCCTTTGTACAGAACCCTTGCTTTCATTTGACTTCGCCAACAATATGCCGACATTGTGGGAAAGGCATTCACAGGTTTGTATGGAAAAAGTCGAAATTCAGGATCCAATTTCAAAGGTTTTTTCTTTTCAACCCGTAATTAGTCGGCGGTAATTTATTTTTGATATTTGCACGTAATTTTCCCGACATGTTTGTACATTTTGATTGGTTTTAACGGATAAAAGGTATTTTCGTGTTTGCGTTTAACAAACATAATTGTGGACCGATAATAATCATATTCAATTTGCCTCTGAATTTTTAAGCCGTAAAAGACTCTTAAAAAATCTCATTATATTATATCTCTAACTATATTATAAGTTGTGAAGCAACTTCTGTATGCAAAAGATGTTTAGGTTGAAAAATAACAATGGTTGAACCTACCTTAGTAGCTGGTAAGCATTTCAAATCATGTATAGGTGATTCTTTTGACTCTTCTCAACGCAAGGACCGGAAGCAAAATAGAGACAGCTTGAGACAGCGTGTCTGCTAGCTGTTTCCAGGAACCATAGTCTGACAAAAACGAGAAATTCGTCATCTGAGGGTAATGACTTTCCCTTCTATGATCTTCCTTATGATGATAATGGCCGAAGATAGGAAAAGCTGGCGTTGTGACGCCAGCTTTTCCTATCTTCGGCCATTATGTGTATATTAGGATATACACATAATGGCCGAAGATAGGAAAAGTTGATATCACATTATAAGAAGGAAGATCATAGAAGGGGTAGATTACGACCCTCAGACATGAGGAACACGACTAAAGGAGGAGGAGTATACATAATATAATCTGTGTCACACTGAAATCGGTCCAGTGATCTCGGAGTAAAAAACAAGTCTTTCCTCTTATTGATAGTTTACATAAATAGCAATAGAAGTGTAACAACTGTATAGTGTATACATTAGCATCGGCTCACGGTGTTCTCATTCGGTCCTGGCAACGCGCCAATATTCAGGAATACTGATTTATTATTGAACCCGATATTTTTCCTCAATATTTTTTGCAATATGACTTATGTAAACAATAATCTAGCCAAGTGGGATTATTACTCGCAGAAATAATAATAATATCTATGGACGTTTCACACCACGTCAGTCTGACCCCGTGAAACCAAGGACTTGTATAACGGGTACCAGACCGACCGGGTACCGTCTTTTCCGTTGGAAAAGACGGTACGTTGGCCTAGAATCTAGACCAACTTTTCTTTTTGTGAGTTTATTTGCAAGGTAGGTTTTTTTTAAATATCTCTAAATGCTCCACACCACGTCAGTCTGACCCCGTGGTAAGTACCTGAAGGACTTGTGTTACGGGTACCAGACAACGGAAATGTATTTAATACTTTTTATACTATACATATTTTTAGGATTTTAATAATACACATATTTAATATACAGGAACCCAGGAACATTGAAAACTTTGTGTTCCGTCGGTGGTATTCGAACCCGCGACCCCGGGGCATGAGCGCTGACAACACGCCCAACCACTGAGCCACAGAGGTCGTCTATTATAGGCTAGGTCAACACTGGTAGAGCCGCGGTAGGTTCTATCGTAACCGCAACTCTGTCTTAAGCGAGGAGTGGAGCACCATGGGGTTTTAGTGGGTAGACTACAGGAGTCCCACATACTCCGGCCGATATCACCAATGCCGGGGTTGCGTAAAGCATTTCCTCATGTAAAAAAAGGCTAGGTAATCAAGGCTTTACCAAACTTATTTTGTCTACTGCCCACTTTGAGAAAAAAAAATGTTTTAGGGCCTCCATCTTGAAATTACAAATCACCCCTAATGCCTCTACACAACGCCCCCATTTTTTTCTGGGTCCCACCTTAAAACTTCAGCGCCCACAAGGGGGCGTTATCGCCCACTTTGGGAAGGGCTGCTCTAAATAACTCCTACAACTACACGCGTTTTGACAAAATTTGTTTATCACGTAGAAACAGTATCCATTCCCAGGATAAAAATGATCCTGTGTCCTTGTTCGGGCCTCGAAGCGTATCTATAAAAAAAACATTAAAATCTGTTCAGCGATATAACTGACAAAAGGAAACAGACGGACAGACGCACTTTCGCATTTATTCTAGAGCAAGGTTTATTTTTATAAAACCTGCAATAACAGCAACAACGAATGTGGCAAAACAACCTTTGCCGGGGAGGGAAAAATTATTTGATAATTAATTGGCAAGTTTTGAGTTTTCCGCAGTTTCCTTTGAACATTGGAAAGTCTTTGACTCTTTTGATGGCTCCCAACCGACGACGTCTTGTAGGAAACAGAACTTGTTTTATGACGTCATAAAGTGGAGCCGGAATATAGAAATTGTAGACACGCGTGGATAAAGCGGGTAAGTAAGTAAAGTAGAAAAATGGTTTGAATTAAAAAATGTGGATTTTATGTCCAGCTATACATTTTATTTATATATTATTAGCCAGATGATGGAGGTGAATTACAAGGTTTTGTTTGTTTCAACAGTGTGCAAGCGGCGCGGGGATGTGATGCGATGCGGCCCGGCAAGCCTCGGCTCAAAATCCGTCAATGCATTGCGCGCCGACCCGCCCCGGCATGCCCCGGCACGCGCCGACAAAGTATGCGCGAACCTATAGGGTCCCGTTTTTACCCTTTGGGTACGGAACCCTAAAAATGAGTAATTGCTCTTAGGTTGTAATGTTAGTTACCCAGTGCATCGACTCAAGTCTACAATTGTTTACTCACGACGGGTCTTTATCGAGAATAATATAATAGTAGAGGAAAATATAATAAATGCTGCCTTGGTCTTCAAACATAGTACTTTTAAAATTGGAATCTAAAAACAAGGCCTTTGCATCCATTGTGGATGCTTTATACAGCATTTTCAGAGCGAACCACTCTTCAAATACTGTAGTGCCTGGAACAAGGTTTTGAATGTCCGTATGGTTGCCCAAGCGCATACGGCATTCTAGCGACTAAGGGCCAACCCACACGCACCACAACCACACGACATCGCAACGACAAAATGTCGTCGAGCTGTGGTTACGTGTGAATGGTGTCGCTGCAGCTTTTTGTAGTTGCGATGTGGTCGGTATCTGACAAGTGGTCGACAACGACTGCAAAATGTGGTACGTGTGAATGGTCCAGTTCATTTACAATACCAAATATACGCCCGACCACATGGTGTGGCCGTGGTTGTGGTTGTCGTGTGGTTGTGGTACGTGTGGGTTGGCCCTAAGAGCTAAAAACTAAGAATTGTCTCAAAACCTGCGCCAACGATATCTTATCATAAAAGATTCAGCGCTTCAGTAAATAAGGCCTTATCATCTTACTTATCTCATAAACACCAGCCCATAATACGTCTTATTCTCACAGCGTAAAGGTCGTAATCGCTTGACAACAAACACTTCGCCGTTGGGTGTTTTAGGAACTTCGCTAGTTTAGGCGCTTGTTTGAAATGTCATCAGGGCGGCGAAGAGATTTTCGTGTTCTTTCCGAAACTTCTCGAAAGTTATATCCTACGGGAACTGTTGTAAAGTGATAAACACTTCGGATAAGTTATGCCGAGGTGAATTTTAAAGTTGGTAGAACTGGGTTTATGTTCTTAAAAACAACGGCTATATAATGTTATATCATATAATAATATAATTAATAACTCTAAAGTTTTATAACAACCATCTTATAGGAAAACTAGCTGTCCCGGCAAACGTTTCTTTGCCATATGAAGTAGGTATTTCGCCCGTATTATTTTATTGAAGTGACTACATAAGTATGTCCCCATGGCAACGTCCATCGCTATCCCGTCGCACAAACAATGGTCGCCGCAGTCTCGAGTTGTAATAATTTACTATTATTTATTCAACAAATGCACTTATCAAGATAAAAAGTACCCAGTAGCAGACCCACTGAATATGCATATAAAATTTGGTTAAAATCAGTAAAGCCGTTTCGGAGGAGTACGCGGCCTAACATTGTGATACGAGAATTTTATACATAAGAAGATCTGGATATTGTTTATGTGAAAATGTTATGTACGTTTACAATATTTTGTTCTTGCCTGTTAATGGACTTGGTGAAGTGGAATAAGTCCAAGAAAGTGTATAATTATATTTATAGCATTTATTAGCCGTATCTGGATTAAAACTTGAAATGACTGGACTGATTTTGATGCAATAACTATCAAAGATACATGAGCGTAGAAGAAGAACCACTTTATCTAGGTTGCTGATACGGTGGGCTTAATAATAGTATAATCGTTCCTACAGTTTATGCCACAGAAATGAATCAAGTTTATACCTTATGCAAGGAGTGGAGCACAATGGAGTTTTGGTTAGGTTCTGAGGAGTCCCACTTACCCCAGCCGTTGTCCTCAATTTGCCTGAGAAAAAAGGTTTAAATAAACGTTACGATAACGTAGTCGACATACGTATCGTACTCGAAAAGGTTTATTTTACGCAAGCAGAGTCGTTGAGGGTATTTTTTTTTTGCAACAACTAGTTGGGAACACACGAGCCAGCGATCAAAGCGACCATTCCCGACCTCACATTTAACGGGTTACGGGAACTTTTTAAAATTACGTCCATCCCAAAAAGTCCACGGAGGTAAATTAAAAACATGCAAAAACTTCCGAATGGGAGTTGCGGTATGAAGTGGTACTATTATTTTCAATTTGCACAGAAAGTTTGAAAATTTAAATCGGATTTTTTTAAAACTAGCGAAAAATGTTATTTTTATGTCATGATTTTGTAATAAAGTTGTGTTATCTACGCGTTCAAGGGAAAGTAAATATTTTGTTAATCTCAATAATAATATTGTCCAGACCATGAAAATAATTACTTGAATACAAATGTTACACTGTGTCCTTTTGTTTGGACCTTAAATTCTGGACCTACTCCCAGGGACATACTCTCTTTTTAATAAAACTTCGGCTCTTACGTAACTATGCCGGTTATTTTATTATCGAACAAAAACATAACCTACGTTTTCCACTCGATATAATTCACACATACATTTACCATAATATGAAGTAATTAACCGACCTAAAGTTAAAGTGTAACAAGAAGAACAAGTGAACAGCGCTTTACACTTCATTACCTTGTCTTAATACAGGGAGCACGAGTCCTACTTCCAACGAGCGATCAGAGTACGACACGATACTACAGAAATGTGCGGCCTTATAAATAAATAATCGGCCAAGTGCGAGTTGGACTCGCGCACGAAGGGTTCCGTTCCATTATAGAACAAAATTAGACCAAAAATTGTGTTTTTTGTATGGGAGCCCCCCTTAATTTTATATTTTATTTTAATATTATTATAAAAAATTAAAGTACACATATAACTAAGGGTTTTCAGAAAAAATCAAGTACCTACCTGTTGCTATTATTGATATAGAGCAAGACAGACAGACAGACGGACAGACAGACAGACGGACAGACATCGAAGTCTCAATAATAGGGTCCCGTTTTTACCGTTTGAGTACGGAACCCTAAAAAGCGTGAGTAACAATAAAAGTATGAATTCATTCTAAGCTGTTATCTTAAAGTTTTTGGAATAAGTTAAATACTTATAAGAAATCATACTCGATACTCACAGTTTAGGAGTAAAATTCTGTTTTCTCTTTTTCATAATAAACATAACGAAAAAGTAACGTATAAATCATACATTATATCGTGTTCTTTGAGGCTACCAAAAATTCGATCATTGAAATAAAATATAATAGAAAATGTAACACCAAGAGCTAAAGTTTTCACTTCATACTTTTTTTTACCTGTAAATCTATTATCGTATATTATCATTTCTCAATTTGATTCCAAAGGTGGTTCCCTTACGCGAGAGTTGGACCCCTGCAGGTTTTTCTAGATTACGCCAAACCATGATAATTATTTTAAATAAACAAAAAAAAAATCGGTACTTATAAACGGTCGTCAAAGTAGTAAGTTTATGTAGAACATTCAAAAGTATGGTCGATTTACTTCTTGCGAATAAATATGTGTTAAGGGTTCAGTGATAAGATGTGCCTAATGTTCTGTATACAGTGAGAAACGAGCATAGAAGACCTGATAATGAGTGTTTTTATTGGTAATCTATCGACAAAATAAGGATAAATTCAGAAGTTACATAAAATTCTAGTAGTGAGGTTTGTTGTTAAACGCCTTTGAGACGTCTGACCGATTTTGTTGAAATTTTGTCGCAAACCAAAACTGGTGTCTTACTCCCGAAACTGATATCGATTTTGATTTTCGATTTCAATGGTTTTTGACACTTTAGACATCTAAAATAGCGCTATTTAAGCCCAGTCGCACATTGTCCGAAATTTCTGATACGAAACATTTGAATGTCGGCCGGACCGCCACACCGCACACTATCCGAAATTTCCTTCCGGCGAGTTCGAGCTCACTCGGCTCAGTACAAAATGTAAGAGAGAGCGCGATCCGTCAGAAACATTTGAACTGACATCCGATCGACGTCATCTGAGTCATCTGACACATAATGTCAGACGCCCGCCGGAAAGCAATAAAAAATTTCTGCCATCCGACTTTTCTTTCTGCCTGACGTCCGGTCCAGATGACAACTCATCTGGACCGGACGTCAGATACAAAATATATGAGCAGAGTGCGTTCCGGCAGGCATCTGACATTATGTGTCAGATGACGTCGATCGGATGAGTACTCTGGTGTTTCGTCGGCCGGCCGCAAATTGTCCGAAATTTTTGATCAGAAACATATGAACTGCCATCCGATCGAGTACTCTGGTGTTTCGTCCCAACCAAGGTTTTTAGGCCCAGTGGGCCCAATGACCAGATATGAATTTTTAACATTTTATTATCTGGCGATTGGTCCCACTTTTATGATTCATTATTTTCTGGCAAGAAATTTTGAAGTAGGCACAAAAACACACACGAAAATAATCAGTTATAACCATAATATTGTTTTGTAAATTTAAAAAATATCTAACATAATATTATAGGTCACGTATTGGATACACGAGTTTTTATTTTACTAATTATTGCAACACCGCATTAACAGGAAATATTTGATATTCAAAATAATAATAATTAATTACATAAATAATAACTTATTTAATATTTATTTAAGTCAGATATAATAATTGTTAGAAGAGACTATGCCGATTAAGCCCAACCGCACATTGTCCGAAATTTCTCGAATTTTTCTTTGATCCGAAACATATCTAACACTAAAAAATATCTAACACCTTAAAATTTATATTATTATTATTACTCTTAATACCTAAACATACTGCGTTGAATCAAGTTTTTAATAAATACCTGCTCTAATAGGTACTGCGTGAAATTTTAATGGTTGTTTTCCCATAGTAAAATGATTCTATCTTAGTTCTACGATAGACTTGGGAAGTTTTTTTTTTGTATTCATATCATAAATAAAATTCAGCCGGGCTATAGCCGCTCGCGCCTATCGGCATAAAGTTGCCATAGCACCTACGTGATACAAAATATTTTTCATTTTCAAATTCAAATGTCTTTATTGCCAGAATGTTGTTGATATAAAGGTTTTATTAAATACTTATAGTTTTAACATTCTGCCACAACAATGGCACGTAATTGAATTAAACTTACTTATATAAAATTAATTAATTAATAAGTCGTTCTCTTACAAAAAAATATATATACCTATAATTTAAATTTAGTTTGTTATTATTTTTAGCAATATTCCGCGAAAACAACTTCCACATTATTTTGTTTTCGCGGAACATTGCTAAAAATAATAACAAACTAAATTTAAACTATGGATTTGTGCAAAGTAACGCCTGATTCCATTAACTACCTATAATTTGACAATTATAGGTAGAAATATATAAGCTTTATATAAAAATAATAATTATAAATAAATTTTAAACTGAAATAATTATACAATAATAATATAATTAGATTATTTAGAAAATAAGTACTTTTGTTATTATTTATGTCATAAGAGATTTTAATATATACATGTCCATTGTATTATTTTTCTTTAAATATCATATTATATTCATTCAGTGTATAATAAATGCTTTCATATAAAGCAATTATTTTGTTTTTATTCAAATTTACAACTTTTTTGCTAGCTACGGACATAAGCCCAAAAGTCATAAAAAATAATTACTTGGGACCAATCGCCAGATGAAAAAAATGTTAAAAATTCATATCTGGTGATTGGGCCCACTGGGCCCAAAAACCTTGGTTGGGACGAAACACCAGAGTACTCGATCGGATGGCAGTTCATATGTTTCTGATCAGAAATTTCGGACAATTTGCGGCCGGCCTTAGATGTCTAACGGCCGTTCCCAATATTTGATCTATCTCTGGTTTTGCCCTACTAGAGATAGGAATAGCTCACAATTGACATAAATTATGTCTAATGTGAGCTATTCCTATCTCTAGTAGGGCCAAACCAGAGATAGATCAAATATTGGGAACCGCCGTTAAGCATGCCTAAAGTGTCAAAAACCGTTGAAATCGAAAATTGAAATCAATATCAGTTTCGGTAGTAAGGCACCTGAATATAGCTTTCTGAGATCGCCACAAGAGATGACAATGTCAGAAAATATGTTAACTCCTCTCTCGGTAGAAATACTTTTTATTTCCACAATATAAAAGTATTAGCTGAGTAGACAGAACGATAGAGTATGGCGACTTAGAACTGTTGTTGAAATTTTTAAATTTGACGTATTAAGACGAAAATCGTCGCTAGGGTTATAACTTGTTACCTACGAATTTAAAAATATGACATATTCGATGGACGTGTTCCTCTTTGGTCGTATTGTTGTTTGTGTTTTGGCACATGCGATTAAAATTGTCAGAATCCAATTTTGAAATCTTTATTTTAAATATTTAAAAATAAATTATATCAGCCAGCGCGAGACACAATCCGTTCATAATCCTAGTGAAACCCGACGAATTTGACAGATATTGAAACCTGTCCGGTTCTTTGCAGTCGAACTACTGTTAGTTATGTCTATTGTGGTATTAGTGCGGGATAGATATAAAACATTTTTTTTATTACTATCAAGCAAATTTTCAAGCATAATTATCAAGCAATTTTTTGTGAGTAACTTCATTTTGATAAGACGAACAACATTTTTATTTGCGAAATATCTCGAAGGTGGTTACTGGTAGCTAACAGAAATAGAAATGATTTCATACTTTGACTTGATGGTCATAAAATATGGATTGTTCTATTTGTAGGACAATGTTACTCTTAATTCGCATATGAATATTGTTCGTCTTATCAAAATGAAGTTACTCACAAAAATTAGCTTGATAATTATGCTTGAAAATTTGCTTGATAGTAATAAAAAAAATGTTTTATATCTATCCCATACTAATACATAGACATAACTAACAGTAGTTCGACTGCAAAAAACCTACTCACAAAAATTAGCTTGATAGTAATAAAAACCAAATTTCTTCTAGGGCTTCCTTATAATATTAGTATGGTATGGATTAATATTAAAACGCTCAGAAAAAATCTGAAATCGACGTATAACGTTCATTCCATCGAAGTTATAAGAGTGGGGCATCCAAGAAATTTCATGGAGAATACTCGAATGCTTAAATCATGTTCATAATGAAATTTATGAAATACCCAGCCGGTGAATATTCCGCAGAAAATTTCGACATGATCGGATGCTGTAGCCTTAGAGAATATAAATCAGATACCTATTTGTTATATCAACAGGCTATTCCTTTGCTCGTTTGTACCGTATAATTTATACAAAAGCGCTTTAAAAATATTGAATATTTATAGTATTTGAATTTTTAAATTGCAAGTCATCAATTGACCTGTTGAAAATGAACAGTGTTTTCTCATTGAAAGTCTCGACATCAATCTACATGATTTGACAATTCAATTCATCCCAATAGCCAAAAGCCACATAGCTGGGTTGCATAGCGGTGCGACGTCGCAAGGGCGATATAGCATCGACGTCCTTTTACATGCATGACGTTTATGATGATCCACATTAGCGAGTTTCTTTTACGAACGCTATGTTTTGACGCAACGACATATTATAATAGCGATGACTTGAGAGTGGGAATGATCCACTGCGCTAGTTTTGTTCGAGTTGTCCCGTAATGCTGTGTGGCAGTACGATCTTTGCGTTGTTGTAACGCATCGAAACGCAGCGCTGCCCATCAGTGTGACCTTACTCTTAGGGTCAATTCAGACCGCAACGCGACGCGTAGATGCATTTCTAAATTTGTATGGATTTGACGGATTTGCATGATGGCGCAATTTAAATCTGTCAATTGAGTACACATTTAGAAATGCATCTACGCATCGCCTAAGGGTCAATTCAGACCGCAACGAGACGAGGCGAGGCGCAACGCGACGCGACCTGTATAAATTTGACAGTTGTCAGCGTGAGACGTCTTGCGAATCTGTCAAATCCATAGACTTAATATATGCATATCTACTCGTACGCGTCGCGTTGCGGCCTGAATCAACCCTTAGACGTGGTTCAGTATCAAATCAACTTCGAAATTTATAAGTAGCATACATCACAGCGAGTAAATCATCTGACCAATTTTATGAAAGTTGAAGAGAAATGTCTTTCCAAGATTAATACGGTTGCACATTGGCACGCCTCCACTCCGCTGGCTTTGACTGCTGTCGTAAGGAAGGGCTCTATAAGATCGTCAAAATATCTTTAAAATATGTGCCCTATTGAATCTATGCCTTGTTCGGATAGTGGGATATCCTTATGTTAAAAAAATAGAGTAAAAAATTAGAGACAAAAAAGAAAGAAGACTATTGCAATTTACACTCGCGAAAAACCGTGAAACTGCTTTGCTATATTGCTGTTCATTTGCTGTTTTGTTTATTTACTATTCGATAGCGGTGCTTTTAAAGGACCAATTTTCAAAGCATGTTTTAGTTCAGTACACTGCGCAATTATCCATACTAATATTATAAATGCGAAAGTGTGTCTGTCTGTCTGTCTGTATGTCCGTCTGTCTGTCTGTCTGTCTATCTGTCTGTCTGTCTGTCTGTCTGTCTGTCTGTCTGTCTGTCTGTCTGTCTGTCTGTCTGTCTGTATCTGTCTGTCTGTCTGTCTGTCTGTGTCTGTCTGTTACCTCTTCACGCTCAAACCGCTGAACCGATTTTGCTGAAATTTGGCATGGAGATACTTTTCGTCCCGGGAAAGGACATAGAATACTTTTTATCCAGGAGATATGTCTTTTGTCATTTCAATTTTACACCATGGAGTAAAAACGATTCAGGTAGTGTTTGCAAAATGTTTGTTTGTAGCGGCCTATCTCTACTTGCAAAACCAACTGAAGCGCTTTTTTAAAAGATGTGTGGAACATCAATTTAACGGGGAAACTTTTGTTTCAGTAGAATATTAAAGTTCTTTAGTGGGTTTATACGGTTCCATGTTGGATAAAAAAGTACTTTTGTGTTTCGAGTGTGCTGTATTTTATAAAAATTTCTTATGCGGTATGTGAAGTTTTTTGCTATAACAATAACATCATTATCATCATTAATTTAACAACTTTTGTACTTCTTTCTGCAAATAAATCGTCGCGTTGCGGTCTGAATTGACCCTAAGTCATAACTGTTGTGCCATCCGCACACGACAATTTGATTTGATCCCCAATGACACGCTTAACTTAGATTCATAAAATATAAATTATAATATGTAACCAATTTTATTGTGAATCAGTCACAATAAACTATTATTCTGAAGTGTACATTTTGTTCTTCACCTACATCTCGTCATAACGATAGCAGCAACACTCTTAACAATATTATAATAATATATAACTTCTATAACAATATTATAATAATATTTTTATAGAAGTAAATAAATAAACTTTGTGTAATTTTATTTTATAACATTTATGTTTAAAACACTTTTAAAATGTAAATAATAGTTGAATCTATTGTGTGTTATAAATCGCGCGAAGAAGACCCCAGAATTAAAGCGGTAACCCATTTAAACTGTATTATGAGGCCGCGGAAGTCAGCGAGGAGAGCCAGGGTTGCCAGACTGTAGTTTAAATAGTTCTACATATTTTAAATTCTACAATTTATTAAATGTGTGGCGGCACTTTTACAATATTTACAATTATTATCTACAATTATTGCCACAAACCTGCATCGCACTATCGAAGTTTCTGAGAACGGCAACATAATATTATAATAACTAGAGATCGCCCAATGGTCGAAATTCGACCTTAGTTTCAGCGACATTAGGACTACTACGAGTACCTATATTTTGTAAAAAAAATATTGACTTTATTTTATTTTTTTTCAACTTTTGTCTCTGGGACTCAGCTGATCTCAGACTGGCCGTGTAACCATTGTCTTAGTATCTAAGATTAAATAAAAAAAAACTATAATCCATTTTCAATTTGTCACCTTGTTTTCAACAGATTCAACCATAAATAAAAGAGTATAATTCGTATGTATAGGCTTGTCACCCGGAAATCTGTCATTTTTCTTAGTGTGTGTGTTGTAGTGTGTGTAATGTTTTATTTGTTAAAGAAATGTACGATAAAAGCATAATTTCAAAATAATATTAGCTCGATGCACTCCTTCACCATATAAACTATAACGGTGCAAAATTTCATTCACCTACGTTTCCCCATTTTTCGTCAAAAGGGATACAAAGTTTTTGGCTCACGTATTAATATAATATAGATATTATGCAACGTCTGAAATGACGTAAGAGGGCTTTGGCCTGACCAAACAAGCTATCTCACTCGGTTGGAAGATCTTCGTTTTCGACCACTAGGCATGTAATTAAAAATAAAATTTACTATATTGTTCACAATCACAATTACAGTAACAATCACACATAAGAAATATCGAACGCTTTGTAAATTGTATCACTTTATTGACTTTAATTACATTAAGGGTGGGTTGCACCAACTTACTTTAACTATAATAATAATAATAATAATAATTTTATTTATTTCTCACCACATAATATTAAAAGACAGAAAGTAGGTACATAATTATAGACACAAAGTAGTATGATTATAGATAATTGTAGATAAAGTAGTATAATTATAGACACAAATAGGTCGACAAATAGCACATTATCGGTAGGTTTCATGTGGGAGACTGGTGCCTAAACTGGGCGTGAGCCTGTATTTCAGGACACCAGGCCTCTATCCCAGATTAAAAAGCTCTACAAAAGAATGATTATGTTTAGAAGTAGATGTTCCAGTTTTAGATTACATAAGAAAAAATATTTTTAAAGGTAGAGATGGTGAAGTCAGGTTAGTATGAATATTGTGTAGTATATAAGATGTAAAGAAGATGTGTATGTGTGTGCGTGTGTGTGTGTGTGTGTGTATGGGTGTGTGTGTGTACTATAACTGTAGCTTCAACTGTAACTTTAACTATAACTACAATGCAAAATATCAAATCTTTGGTTCAAGTCAAAAATGGACGCCATATTTAAAACCATAACCTTGAAGCTCGACAAGGCTTTAAATGAACGCGGCGAAAAAAGGAACTAACGCTGTCATCATACAAAAACGCCATTTTTGACAGTTCTCCTTTACCAGCAGCGCCCACGTTCATTTATAGCCTTGTCGGACCAGCAGTCATCTAACAAATTCTGTGGTCAAAGTTAAGGTTAAAGTCAAAGTTAGCCTTAACTATAACCATAACTTTATCTTTAACCCTTGATTTACCCGGTGACTATATACCTGCGCAACGTACCCCGTGGAGTCCCTCGGACTCCCAGAAACAAATTGGTAAATTTAATATGAAATAAGAACATTTTAAAAGTGAAATACTTATTATATTTGTTAAGTATTTATTTGTTTTTATTATGGCATAGGTTTTTACTTAAAAATTAAAGAATTACAGCTTTTTATTAAGGAACTCCTAGACTAAGGCACTTTTTATCATAAAATTACGAAGTCTAACTTCTAGCCACTAATAAATATATTAAAAAACATGTTTTTAAAATAACTAATTATTAAACTTATTAAGGACATCATAAACGCTCATTAAAAGCAAAAAAAAAGGCCGTTAAAGTTAACGCTCGAATTAGTATCACGTTACCTCTTTCATTTTTCTTATGAATGAAAAAGAAGACATGACATTTTAACAAGCTGTTAACACTAACAGACGTTGGTGAAATTGGGGCTTAAACTTCTTCTTATATGCTGCTTATTGGTGGAATATTATGAACGTAATGGTACGTGAAAAACACACAATCATTACAGCGTCACATCATAAAAAATGTATAGTAGTCGCCTTAAAGCGTGCTCTACCAGTCTTGGACATAATGATTGTCTTCTAAAAGCGAATTATTTTAATCCTAGGCCTTTTTTTGAATTTTACGTATTCTGTCAGCCCTGGGCGCAAAATTCTCTTAAAAATCGCCAGCCCTCAACGTACAGAGCTGTATAATATTTACATTAGGCCACTTTACTTGTATTATAGTCAGTTACTCAGCATCTTTTGGGACTGGAAATGATATCATTAATGTTTCATCCGACCCTCACCGGATCACTGAATACGTAAGGGTCATCCAGGTATTGATTTAACGAAAATATAAGGTAAAGGTAGGTGAAGGTAGGCTGAAAATAATAACTCTGAGATGGATTTTATATCCCACTTTATCCTATGGGTATTATTCTAATATTTATGCGAGTTTGTTATGTTATGAACATAAAATTAATATAATATTGATTTACATCTGTGTGTACAAATATGTTTACGTGTGCGTGAAAATGCTGTTCCTACATACATTTTACTGAGAGTTCAAATTGTCAACATGCCGATAAGTGCAGACTGACTGTCAAACAGATGAAAAAAAAAAGTTCTGCCACCTCATATCACGCGGTGTTACTGATAGTGACATCTCGCTTGCTCAGCTCTTTATTTCTCTATTCCGCTGGTATATTAACTTTATGGTTTTAAACAGCAAAGCCTTAAGACTAACTTCTCAGTTAATTAAATCAGATCAGTAGTTTAGACGCAGACAAAATATGCTGTCAAAATTATTGCTTTTTCTTTTGGCGTACTGTTATAGTCGTCGTACAGATATAACAATAAAATATTATATAATTTATTAATTAAAGATTTTTCAGAGCAGATATTTAATTTACCTGAAATTATTATAAAATTAACCAGACGAAAATATAACAGAGAATTGGGGTCTTCAGACATCTCACAATTAGGAATTTAATGAAACGGCGCACGTGACAGCTGTCATTCAAAATGGCGCCATCGACTCTGTCAGAATTACCTGTCGCGCGAAACCGACCTGTCACCCCGCCTGTCACTTTCGATTGCCGCCAAATGACAGGTGAAATGTTCACGCAGCCGTGAAAACGATTTTAGTTTTATTTCGACGTGTGTTTTCTCGATTGACAGATTCCCCTCATCTGTCATTTTGCTCTCACAATATTATTTATCTACCCTCTGCAATATTTTCTATTGCACCCCAGTAAATAAAATATCAGATAACTTTGAAGCAATACTTTTTACTTTGATACACAGAAAACACATTCAAACTTATCGAGGTTCACGTGCATTGTGAATACAGAATTCTTATCAAAGAACTCCATCTTTTCTATGGAAACCCGAGAAAATTTGCCCGAAATTTGGCCACCGCAAAGTTTTGTTAACATCAAAGTAATGAATATAAAACTACACACGAGGACCCTCCAACTGATTCAAATCAGTGGCGGGTCCGGGAATCAGAGGTATGGAAAAAATATATTCCAGTCCCTCGAGGATTTGCTCTTGAACCCTTCGGACCCTGAAGGGTGAGTGCCTAATGAGGATGCAAAGATTTCGTCCCAGATCTCCTTGGCGATATGTGGCGATACACTCGAAAGTTCTTGGATTTTTGGTTATTTATAATGAAAAGTGAAAATTACGCTCGACAGTTCGAGATTTGCGTATGCGTAGCAAATGCGCGTGTAAATATGCCCTTTATAAACAAGGTTTTTAAAGCCTAAATTTCGAAAACATTTATAAACAGCAGCTTTCAAGTACCTAATACAAATCTTTAAGCAAGAAATAATCACTTTAACCCATCAATCCCCAAGCGGCGTCCAACTGTCGCATAACATTTGAAAATCTACTTTGTCTGCGATTCCCACGATCGAGGTATTAATTACCTATCTTTGTTTAATCTATAAATATGATTTTTTGGATTTTATGATAGTAGTCAAGTAAACATAACCTGAGAAACACACGGCCAACAAAATCAATTATTCCGA